>NC_143399.1:107475956-107628271 GCF_052110815.1 Crocodylus siamensis
ATCCCATAACATTTTAGAGCTACTAAGAATAAAATAGTTGAAGACTTTCATGGTGGGGGAGAGGGGAGGAAATCAAAGAAAATGATAATTAATAACAAACTGAGATGGCTTGTGGCTTTAGTTTAGCAATTGACCATGGTCTTCTACAGACATAAGTGCCTGTTCCTGCATCCCCTGGTTTATGGCTTGCAGTGACTGTCTATGCCCTGATCCCTTGCAGATCTGGGCTTCTTGATCTCCTAACTCTAGTATGGATAGTTACTTGCTGACCTTTGTATTCATGAATCCCTGGGGTGTCCCTCTGGGTTCATGCCTCAGCTATTCATATCCCAATGGTGTCCCAAGACCCGGGGTATCCCAAGGATTTTACATTCTCTACTGCTAAGCCTGAAAGCTCAAGTCTTAGTTCCAACTAAAGCTTAGCATTCAGCCTCATACCTGGCTTGAGCAGGGTCTCTCATTCTTTCCATACTTCTTGCTGCTGAGCTAGGAGTTTGAAAACTTTCAATGCTTCCAGAGTGCCTTCCACAAAAATAAGTGTTGTAAAGCCTTAAAAACCCTTAGTTGAGACTCTTAGAATGGAAGCAACCAATTGCAGGTGCAAGAACCTAATAGACCTGAGGGTGACAGCTGAGCTAGAAGTCTTGGAGATCTGGAACCAGGATCATAGGATTATAGGAAAGTAGAGCTGAAAGGGACCTCACCAAGTCATTTTGTCCAGTGCCCTGCTCAAGGCAGGAGCAGATCTTACTAAATCATCCTAGACAAGTATCTGCCTAACCTGCTTTTGAAAGTTTTCAAGCATGGTTTCTCTAAGTAGCCAGTTTAAATGACTGAATATACTCATAATCAGAAAGTTCCTCCAAATGTCCGACCTAAATTTCCCCTGCTACAGCTTGAGGCCATTACTTCTGGTCCTGCCCCTACAGCCACAGCAGAAAACCCATCTTCATCCTCTCTATAAATGCCCATCATGTATTTGAGGATTGTACTTATCAAATCACCATGTAAGTCTTCTCTTTGACAGATGAAACAAACCTAGTTCTTTCAGCCTTTTCTCATAAGTCTTGATTCTCAGACCCCTAATAATTTTTGCTGCTCTTCATTGGGCCCTTTCCAAACTCTGTGCATCCTGCTCTGCATCCAGCCTAAAACTGGATAGAGTACTCCTGGTGAGGCCTCACCAGTGCTAAATTGAGCAGAAGAATCGCTTTCTTTGATTTGAAAATGACACTCCTGTTAATAAAACCCAGTAGTTTTATTTATTTATTTTTTTTGTGACATGAACAAACAGTTGGTTTATATTTACCTTACAGTCCACTATAACCCTCAGTTCTCTGCAGTGTTGCAGTCTAGCCACTCATTTCTGTCGGGGAATAAAGGGCCCAAGGTCACGGTAGGCCGAGGGTTCATATACGGAACAGGCGGGATTAGCGGCGAGGAGTCTGAGCGGTACGTGGAATCACGCAGTTTCAAAAATAGTTGAATTTTATTTACTTACACTTCTGTAGCATAGGTAGGAAGTTTGCTTCTGTTACAGTGCTACCAAAACGAACAACAGAGGGGTCTGTTGGCCCACGGGGTTCCTGAGTGAGCTCTTGCTTTCTACCCCGAAGGATAGGTGCGGCTGCCCACTCGCTAATCCCAGGGCTGGTCAACAGCTCATTAAAGGGATACAAACAACAAAACTGTAAAACGTTGTGACGCCAGTGCAAAGTGGAATCAATGCTGGAGTTGATGGAGAACGATGCCGGGTCAGTGCCAGGTACGATGCGGTAAAGCCGTGATCTCAGTAAGTCGGGTTGATCAAAATCGTGGTCAGGGTCGGTGCCAGAATCAGTCCAGTAGCCAAAAGATCAAGACAGGAAATGAAGAGGAATCAAATAGCCAAAATCGCAGCGAGGAAGAGACCAGTGGGCTAGAAGCCCTCCTTAGGAGTAGCCCCTGCAGCTGCAGCCCCTGCTCTAAGGATCATTCTCTCCCTGTGAAACAGTCCCTAGCCTCTGCTCACAGGTCACGCACAGTCTCTCCTCCAAAACACACACACACCACACCACCTCCTGGGGGGGGGGGGCGCGGTTCACAAGCCTTTTATATGAATTTAGTGGCCAATCAGGCTGCTCACTTCATAGAAATTTCTAGTCCAGTTACATCATGCAGTCAGTGAACTGAGCATGTGTGTTACATCAGATTACCTCATGCTCTGAGTAAACTGAGCATGTGCGTTATGGCAGTCTTGATTGACAAGCCTTGGGGTCGAGCAGGGGGCACATGCTGGGCATGCAGTGGAATATTCCGCTTGCTAGGTTTGTCTGCGCGTGTTCACATCTAACTCTCTGTGTTATCAGCATACATACAAAATTTTGCTCTGACACCCAGTTTGGAGTCATCTACGAATCTGCTAAGTAAGTACTTGATCCATTTATTCAAATAATAAATGAAGATATTAAACAATATCAGACCCAGGACAGACTCTTGGGGAAACATATTTGATACCTCCTCCAAAGGAGATATTGAGTCACTGGGGACTACTTGCTGAATACAATGGTACAACAAGTCATGTGTCCACCTTTATAATAATTACCTTTAGCATTTCTTATTTTAGCTGGTTAATAAGAATATTGTGGAAGTTGGTCTCAAAAGCCTTGCTAAAGTCAAGGTATGGCACTTTTACTCCTTCATACGCAGAGCCTATCATTTTATTATAGAAGAAAATTAGATTGGTCAGGCACGACTTGCTCTTGGTAAATCCATGATGACTGTTACTGATCACCTTGTTCTCTTGCAAGCTCTTCACAGTAGATTCCTTCAGGAAATACTCTCTAATCTTTTCAGTTAAAGAGGTCAGGCTGACTCATCTGTAGTCCCCCAGATCTCCCTTCTAGGGATCCTGCCCATAGGTCCCTAAGTTTTGTTAAAATCTGCTTTTCTGAAGTCCAGTATTCTTATTCTGCTGCTCTCCATCCTTTCTCTGCTTAGGATTTTAAACTCTATTATTTTGCAGTCAATGGACATGTTTACACATGCACTTTAATGCACAGTAGCCTATTTTACTACAAATTAAAGCATCATGTAAACAACCATGTTATTATGCTAATGTGCAGTAAAGTAGGCTGCTGCACTTTAAGTGTCATTTAAAAACTGTGCACATTCATTATTATGCATTAAGGCAGCCTAATGTGCATTTCTTTAGTACCTCATATTGGAAGTACTAAATTTAATGCAAATTAGGAAAAATGCTTTAATACACGCATAGATATGCCCACTGTCACCTGGGCTTAATTTAGTTTCAGAGTTTTCTAAATGATACCTTAAATTACTTCATATTTAAAAATTTTTCCCTTCTCTGGGGAATTTAGAAATGTATACTTTATTTCCTAAACAAAAGATTATATTTCCAAATTTTGCCGTTTCCCCATGGAGCAAAAAATTTTGCTCCCCTACTAGCTTATTATACAGAATTTGTGCACAGGAAGCAGCAGCACCATCACCTCCAATTTTTCAGTTAAAATGTCTTGGGTTCTCTGCCCTGTGTGAACCTGTTTCCATGTACTGTTATTATGCATTAGGCATGCTCTGAACATACTGACTGGAATCCCCCCTGGCCTGGGAATTCAACATAGAACAGCCTTGTTGGGTTGATAAGCTGATCCCTTGTTAAGTTCTGTCTTGATAGTAGATGTTCTGGGCATGCACAGAGAATGAATTTAAGAAACCTAAGGAATTGTACTGGCAAGAGCTTGAGCATCTTCAGAGTTAGGCAGTGATTTTGAGGATTGTGGTTTTATAGGTAGGTGCCTAACTTTGGCTAAAAAAATATTTTAGGCACTTAGGCCTTTGTGGGTCTGGGGCCAACATAATTTTTTCCCAGTTCACATGGGGGACAACGAAGTCTCCTGAATGCCTTTGATATTAAAAGAATGCCTAAGTGGCAACCAAGCCACTGATGCATGCTAGTTTACATTCTTGTGATTAGGTACCAAAGCCCAGTGATACTGTGTCTGTTCCCTTACTGCAGAGTATAAACTTTATGAAACTGAATATATACTTGAAAATCGCTTTGGATTTTAATCATATGGGAGTCAGGGAAGAGGCGAGTGCAAGCTGACTTAAGGAATCTTAAAAGGTAATAACAATTATACTTGCTTTCAGCTTCATTATAATAGGTTTGAATGCACTCATTCTCTCTCTTAAGTACATGCTGAATAAACACTCCTTTTTATAGAAAAATAAAATGAGCAAGTCTGTTTGTTCTACCAATGAAAGTTAGTTCTAAACTGGTTTCATCCTTTAAAATATTTCTTCTCTTTCTCTCTCTTTCTCTCTCTTTCAAACACACACACACACACACACACAAACACACACACACACACACACACACACATGTGTTCGACTAGTGGAAGTAAAAATGTTATTCTAATGTATGGCTTGGTTCAAAACAAAGAACACTTGCACTAGAGTGGAAAGAAACAGTAGCAGAGCAACTCAAATGCTGTTGCTCCTTTATGAGGAAAGAAGGCAATAAGAAGAGTATCTGGGCCTGAATGCTTGCAAAGAACTTCTTTCCAACTATTGAGTTGGTCTAATAAAAGTTATCACATTTACCCAAGAAACATTGTCTGCCTAAGAAGAGCTGGCATTTAAACAGTTGTTCTATTCCCAGGATGGGGAAGAAGGCAATGTTATGAATTGCAGGGGCAAGGAGCGAGTTGCAGAATGGGAGGAGGGCAACTGGGAAATAGAAGGAGAGCTGAAAGCCCTTCATTAAGAGGAGGTTGGAGGAGAATAAAGAATGAGGTGAATAAAGATGAACTGGTTCACCTACATAATGAACAGGGAGCAAAGAGACCCAAATACTTTCTGTGGCTCCAGGCAAAATTCTGGTGTGATACTTTTATTCCTAATTAAAGAACTAACAGCAGCTGTGAGATGGACAGCTCCTGGTCAGTCTCACAGGTAGTAATGCAATGAGGACCTCTTACAAGGTCAAGGCTTCACACAGTTTTACAGTTTGTGCTGCCCTAATGCTAGGCCTAGATGTGGAAGACATTTGTCCCAAAGATGAGGAATGATAACCTATTGTGTGTTTATTTGGGGCTAAGAGAAGAATGAATTACATGTATATGGGAGGAAAGGACTCAAATTATTAGTGGTGGAAAGGGATGGGAGAGGCAAAAGATCAGGTATTTGTGGTACCACTGGGAATCAATAGAATTAATGCATTGTAATGAGGTAGGAAAAAGGCTAAGGTATGTGGGGAAGTGGGATGACTACAAGGAAAGAACTGAATTCTGACAGTATCTAGAATCCATGCATTCAGGGTGCAGCTGAGAATTTCTGGTGGGGCGGTATGAAATAAGCATGTCCAGATTGATTTTATTGACAAGATTTTCACTGATTAGAGGGTATGTGCAAGAGAGTGTTGATTTTTCTGATGTAGGAATTCAAAATGGGGCAATTAAATTGCTGCTTCCTTGGGGGAGGGGAGAGAGGAGTTCATGATAATGTGTTCCACCTGGGCTTAGTGCTTGAACAAGTAAGTGCTAAAGAATTCTGAAGTCCTGAAAATATAGCAGCTGACCTATTTTACAAACTGCATTTTGTTTTCCATATACAAATAAGACTTGCAGGCAGAACAGTCCAGAAAAAAAATAATCTTGCAGAAGGATACATATTCAAAACCTTTTGATTAAAGAAGTTTCCATATCTGATGGAAAAGATTAAGCAGGACAAGATTAAGCAGAACTGACTTCCACTTGTTTGTATTTGAAGGTCTGAAAATGCATGCTTTGTGACAGTATCTGCCTGCTTTGTGTAAATAAAGGGTTCTGCTGAATCTCATCAAACACCTACAATAATAAACCCTGAGATGCTCCCATGCTGAAAGTGAACTATTTTTTCCCCAAGTGAAATGTCAGTTCATACAAATCATGTTTTGGGTTTTTGCCTTTTCATTAGCTGCATATTCCTGTGGATTGACTGAAGCTCTATTCAGTATAACGTCTGTAGTCAAAGCTGAATTGTTTCCTCTATTACTTTAATATGTCTACAAAAAATAATTGGCTGCAGATGTATATGCAGATGTAAGGAGGTATATGGGCTTTGACAAAGTGGCTTCCAGACATGAGATTTGAGGGAAGGCTTGTTTTAGTTTTAGTTGGTTTTTAATTTTATCTGAAACAGTTTAGGCACCCCTATTTATGGTCCGTGTGATATTGGATATTTACCTAAAAGTAGCAGTTTGTTGTTTCTCATCATGTTTGCTGAAAAGAATCTTTTAAAATGTCTTGCATTACACAGATTTTACTCTGTACAAATTACCTGAAATACAATCCTTTAAACTGACATGTCTAAGATAAAACTAGCACTGACATTTTTAGAGCAGGGAGAGTACTAGGTATCTTCCATTAATTTCCGAGGAAGGCATGTGATTCTGTCTCTCTATTCTGCTTCCAAAATCTCAGACCATGCACACCAGCAACAAATACAGATCAAACCACCTGATACTGCAAATGCAGAGTACTTACTAACATAGCTAGTTCAATTTACCTCAGTTTGGCTGCTTAAATTACTTAAATTTTACATTTCCTGGGTTGAAAACACTGTTTTGGGCACCTTTTGAAAATTGCTTAAAAATACAGAAAGGCTAGGGACAGACATTACACACAAACCAGTATACATGATTGGAAACCAGTTCAAATCTGTAACACAACCGAATTCAGTGTACATAGACTGTTTTCAAAATGGCTAAAATGAGTTAAACATAAATCTAGATGGATATAGCATCAGATTTAACTGATTTAGGTTAAATCGATTTATTGAACTTCTGTCCCATATCACCTCCAGATTCAAGTTATGTCACTGTCCTCTAGCATCCATGTTTGCACCTTCCACATAAATCCTTCTCCATCCCTCCCCTCCCCCCTCCCTTGCAGGGTGTGTGAGCTAGCTTTGGCCCAAACTCCCTGAGGCATGTTCTGGCACCTTCTGTCTTCTGGTCTGGGCCACTGCAGGCATGTGGCTATATTTCTTGAATCAAAAGTAAATGTCTATTCACTTGCTTATTGGTTCAATTGATACAGTTTAGACTAACCTGCAAAGATGGAATCGATTCAGCTTCAGTCTTCTAGACTGTCTGTATTTAGTCAAAAACAAAGATGTTGATCAATTCTGGAAGATCAGATCAAAGAGCCAAGGGAGAACCTGACTATAATAAGAACAAAGTAAGTCATCCACACAACACTCATGAGAAACTGACACTTTTACTGCCTAGCTTTACTCAACATCAACCTTGGATGTAATTTATGGAGCTCCACACTTTATTTCAGAATCCGTAGTTTGAGCTATAGGATTTAGGACTTTATGGGCGTGTCCACAAATGTAAGCATGTGTGCTTGCAGCAGCTCAAAAGAAGTGGTGCAAATTTGAACCAGGGACTTTCTGCCTCAAGGCATGTGCTTGGAGGACAGGCACTTTATTGTGAAACAAATTGTGCCACTTGGGGCAAAATAACCTGGCTCCTCCCGGATCTGCAGCCAGAAGGAACTAGAGTGTGGGGCCATCTCCTGTGTTGTCTCCAGCAGTATAAAAAGCTACTCTGTCCTGGCCCCATCAGTACAAACAGCTGGCAAGTACCTCAGAGCTACTCGCTCTCAGGAGCTTTTGGGGCCCAGCCAATTGATACATGGGGACACGTGCAAACTGGATTGCTAAAGCAGGCCTGAGAGTACCCTGCACCCTTTACCCACTGCAGCAGTCTGGCAGTGGGAACTGCTGCCTGGCTGCGACCTGCTGTATACCTGCCAGACCCGGATGGGGACTGCATAGCCAGTAGAGGCATCTGACCCTCTGGGCCAGCTGCCGGTGAGCTGTGGCTGCATGGTTGGCTTTTGTGTGGCACTACTGCTATGTGTGTCCCTGCCCAACCATCTGGGAAGCTATCACCTGGAAGATGTTCCCATTGTGGTGGCCTGCTTTGAACTGTCAAAGCATGTCCTCACCCCGGCTGGCCAGGAGGTCAGCCACCTTCATCTGGATCCAAGGTGCCAACTCTGAGCAGGCAGGGTCCTGCCACTGGCTTTCCTAGCAGGAATTCTGGTATTCCCTATTTGAACACTGAAAAATCCCTGATTTAAAAAAAAAAAATCCCAAACTCACTCTGTAAAGTACCCAAAAATCCATGTTCCTCCACAATTAAAACAGAAGGCCACAATATATATACATATATATATATATATATATATATAGAGAGAGAGAGAGAGAGAGAAGCAGCGATCAGTTGGGCAATGTTTTATTGATATATCTACAGTGTTAAAGTGATTTGGAAAACTACCAGTGTCTCTATCGTAATAATCTAGTGAATTCTAAATACATGTTTCATGAATTCATAGATTTCATAGACATTGAGGCTGGAAGGGACCTCAGAAGATCATCGAGTCCAGCCCCCTGCCCCAGGCTCAGGAAGTCAGCTGGGGTCATAGGATCCCGGTAAAATAAATATCCAAATTTGTCTTGAAGGCATTCAGAGTACGTGCTTCGGCCACCTCCAGTGGCAGTCTATTCCAGACCTTGGGGGCTCCGGCAGTACGTAAGTTCTTCCTTATGTCCAGCCTGAAATGGTCATGGAGGAGTTTGTGACCATTTGACCGTGTCATCCCTTGGGGTGCTGTAGTGAACAGACATTCCCCCAGAACCTGGTGAGCACCCCTTAAAAACTTATAGGCAGCCATCAGATCTCCCCTGAGCCTGTGTTTTTCCAGGCTGAAGAGTTCCAGGGCTCTCAGCCTCTCTTCATAAGGTCTGTTTTCATGACCTCTGATCATGCACATGGCTCTCCTGTGCACTCTCTCAAGCTTGTCCACATCCTTTTTGAATTGTGGAGCCCAAAACTGGATGCAATACTCCAGCTGCAGCCTCACTAAGGCTGAGTAAAATGGGAGAATGATGTCCTGAGATTTGCTTGAGAAGCATCTATCGATGCAAGGCAGCATTTTGCTCACTTGACTAGCTACAACATCACATTGATGGCTCATGTTTACCTTGTGGTCAATCGTGACCCCCAAGTCCCTTTCGTCCGTAGTGCTAGCCAGCATAACACTGCTGAGCCTATAAGCATGCTGCAGGTTTTTCTTCCAAAGGTGGAGAATCTTGCATTTTTCGGTGTTAAATACCATCAGGTTATCATCGGCCCATTTCCTAAGCCTGTCAAGGTCAACCTGGATTGCTCTCCTGTCCTCAGGTGTGGATGGTATACCCCAAAGCTTGGTGTCATCGACGAACTTGGCCGCTTCTGATACCACACGCTTCTGGCACATCACGTGATTGAATTCTGTCAATCACCACCCTCTGGGTCTGACCATGGAGCCAATTCCCCAGCCAGTGTATTGTGGTGAAGCCAAGGCTGCAGTTGGCCAGTTTTGCTAAGAGAGAATTCATGAATACATTAATATATGTTTTGCAACCCCCCCACAAGCACTATGGCCCCCCAACAGGGACTACATCCCCCCAACAGGGGCCATGGCCCCCCCAACAGGGCCCACATGCCCCACCCCTGCTTGCTCCACCAGCCCCCCGGATTGCTGCCCCACCTGTCCCCATCCCCCACTGGCTCCTGCAGTCCCCACAATGGCTGCACCACCCAGCCCCACCTCCTGCTCCCCCAGAGCCACCAGTGGCTGCCCTGCCCAGCCCCAGCCCCAGCCCCCACTTGCACATCCAGTCTCCTATGACTGCCCCCAAATCCCAGCTTCCAGCACTTAAAAGCCTCTACTCAGTGCAGGGGCTGCAGGGGCTCCAGAGCCTCCTGGCAGAGTCCACCCAGGCAGCACAGGGCAGTGCAGGGCAGGAGGCCCTGGTTTGTGGCTGCTGGGGCTGTTACTCTGCCCTGCACTGTGTGGATGTGGCCCCAGTGACCAAAATGGCAGCTAGAACTGATGAAAAGTGCCGGGTGTTTTTTGTTTTTGTTTTTTCTCCCATCGTGCTGGGGTGGGAGGGCAGGGATCAGAAGTCTGGGGGGGATAGGGCCAGGCAGGGAAGGAATCAGGGGGCTCAGGCTGGGGGGGGATGGGCCCTGGCAGGGAAGGGGCTCAGGGGGCAGACGGGAGCTGGGGCTGGGGCTGGGGCTGGGCAGAGAAGGGATCGGAGGGCTGGAGGTGTGAGCAGAGCTGGCAGAGGCCCCTTCCCACACTACTCTCCACCCTCCCACAGCCTCCCAACCCCATACTTACTGGCAGTGGAGCCTGGGTCCAGCTCCCTGCTGCTGCATGCTGCCCGCCCATGAATTGCCTGCTTCAGCACCAAAGTGAGGGCTAACCATAGAGACCCTCTGGCAATCATGGAGGACTCAGCCTCCCATTGCCCCCCTTTTTTTCTCTGTGGAATTTTTTGACCCCTGGATGTCCAGGGGTCTAATTTTGGCCCTGAAATGCAAACTTGCAAACACTTTCATGTTCCTGCACATGCCTCTTACAGCATTTCAAAGGGGGTTGGGATGCTGCAAGAAGTATGTGTGGGCTCATCTGGATGTGCCCTATGCTATGAAGTTACTGGCCAGTGAATTGAAGACAACTGATCCCAAAGTGTTAACATATCCACATAACTTTAATGTAAGTGTGCCCCACATTTTAAATGTATAGTATTTTCTAATATTTCCCATTGTTTTCTTGAAGGTTTTCTAATACTTTCTTGTGGGTCCCTGTGGTTCAGTGGTAGAATCCTTGCCTTTCACAAAGGAGACCTGAGTTTGATTCCCAGATACTTATATAAGCACAGCCATGGAGGCAATAAACATCTGGATGCAGTCTGGTATTTGGATTCTGTCTCAGTGGCCTAAAGGGAAGATGGATGGTTTGGGCAACCTCTGCTCTTCTAAAAAAAAAAAAATTTCCTGTCCAGGCATATATATTAAAGGTCTGGGTGGCCCTCCTGAATACACCATGATCCACGAGGATCAATAGTTGCCACTTCTAACACTTTTCTATACAATTACAAGTACTAAGCAAGTACTTTGATATAGAATTAGGAATCCAATTTGAACCCAGTTACCTAGCCTTTGTTCTCCCATTAAATTTTTGCAACATATCTTTTAAAATTTCAATGCTTTGTTTAAATTGATTTAATGATGAAAATAAATGGCTAAATATTTCCACCATTCAGCTTGGTTAGTAGCTGTGATTTTAAGCATAGTGCATGCATCTACATGTACATTAATGTGCTTTTCCTAATGTGCATTATAGTTCCTCCAGTGTGAGGTACTAAATAAATGTGCATTAGACTGCCCTAATGTACAGTACCAAAAACACGTGTTTTTAAAGTGACGCTTAATGTGTAGTAGCCTATTTTGCTGCATGTTAGTGTAGTTGCATGTTTTTATGTGATGCTTGAATGTGTAGTAAAATAGGCTACAGTACATTAAAGAATGTGTCCAGCCATGTCCACTGAGCGACAGAGAGTAACTCAAAGCTTATTGCTCTTTTCATAAGCAGTATTTTGTTCTCTTTTCCTGACCAAAAATTATGAATTATGAATTTGTATGCTGTATCAAATTTTTAGAAGTTAAAATTTTTTTTAAAATGTCAGTAAAGGGAAGGTTAACTGTATGCAGCATGGTTCATTCATGAAAAAAATTCAAACTGACAGGAATTCTGCTGAACGGATCATAAGCTTGTGTTAGGTGTTATTTTTATGATAATGCTATTGACAAAATATTTGACAACTTTTCCATTCTGCTCCTTAGATGTACTTCTCAGGTCCTCAGTTATCTCTCTTGAGTAGATCAATAGTACCATGGTGAGAATTAATTTATTTTCATGGTTTTATAAGCGTCAGTTGTCTGCCTTTGACAGCAGATACAGATGACTTTCATCCAACTAACTAACAGAATTGAAACTTGTTTCTATGTCACTAATGGCATTACTGTTTCAAGATGAAAGCCAAATTGATCATGTGGTATTAAAGGAGAAGGGGCATAACTAAGCCATTTAGTGAGAAAGATATTTAAATCTGAAACACATTAAATACATTTTACTTCAAAGTCTTCAATTCAGTATATGTAAATACAGCTTCTGTAAGGTTTCATTTGCAGCCAGCATGTCTCTGATTGCAAAATATTATATTCAAATAGCATCATGATCTGTTTTTCATATACATATAACAAGGAATTCAGAATTAAGTTTCCAAAACACACATTTTATAGAAATACAATGGATTTTTAAAATTTTCCCATCAATTCAGGATAAATAACTTTACAGAGATTACCTGCTAAGTCATTAGTGATTTTATTTTTGTTTTTTTTCTCTTCTCTAATTTGGTTAGTTTTGGGTTTAGTCATAAATTTGACCATAGATCTGAATGATGATCCACGGAAGCTGTGTATAAAAAGGTAATCTGGTTATTTTCCGCTTTAGGCTGAAAACTTGGAAGGGGATCAGGGATAAAATCATCCAGGTCTTCAGATGAAATGCAATTTATACATCATGACAAAGTTTGAAGGAGAATCCATGGAACGGGGTATAAGGTCAATCTGCATAATTTTTCTGTTAAAATGTGTTATATATTTTCATTCTATGCAGTTGATATGGAACCTTTACTAAGAAGTGCAAGTCAAAAGAGAACCACCATGCCCAATGACAGGAAAACTGAAATAACGAAACTGATATGGTATTTACTGTTAAAACATTGCTACTTTTTCTTTCCCTGTCCTAGGGCTGTCTCGTGCATTTAGAATTTAAAATCTTCAAGAAAGGGCCATACACTACTTTGTGCTTGTACAGGACCTACCACAAAGGAGCCCAGTCTCAACTGATCCCAGTGCTCTGCTGCAATAAATATTTAATAAAAATTCCCAAGTGCATTCTTTATTGTTATAGCTATGCTTACTTAAAAGATTTTCTGGGTCTAAGACATGATAGGGAAGACAGCAGTTTGACAGATCATGCCCTCTTCCATTTGAAGTCACAACATTCTAGACTTCATGATTTCTTACTAAATGTAAATTGTACTAAAGCCAATAGCACGGTCAAAAATCAAACATAAACCATCTTTTGTATCCAGTGTACCAAATTAGTAGGAGGTTCTATTTACTACATCATTTACATTTTGCTGCATTGAAAAGGAATACATATAACATTGATATTTCATAATTTTTATCTTGGAGTTAAACATTTCTTTAAAAGACCTGGAAGTAATGGATGAAACTCTGGCCCCTCTAAAGTCAGTAAGAAAACCCAAGAGTTTTTTTGCCATTGATCATGAGGAGAGCAGACTTACAGATGCTGTCTATGGTTGTAGGATGGAGCTGCTCAGAAGATTCAACTCAGTGCTGTTTAATGTGAATTTGTATGCAAGTCTACCTTTCATAAACATACATTATAACCTGCATCTTACATTGGCTTGAAAGCAGTCGATGGCTACATCCAAATATTTATATACTTAATTAATCAGATTTCATTCTGTCTGTAGCACAAATTTAATTTCAACATGCCCAACTGATTAAGCTGAATTTTATAACTTGATTTACTGATAAAATTATGACAAAAATGTAATTGTGATTGCAGTGGAAGTGAATAACCTTGGTGCAGTCTCATCTTCACAGCTTGCTGCTATAGACTAATAGACTGTAAGTTACAAAGCTCCGTCAAATCTAATGAAATAAGAAAAATCACAGAAGAGAAAATTGGTCCCACAGGTTCTTCTGGTTCATCAGCCAAACTCAAATTAAAGAAGACCACTTTTCTTACCATTGTCACTGGGGAGCTTCCAAAGAAAACAGAGCAGTGTAAATGCTGGGTCTGGCTATCAACCTAAAAAAAAATAGTTATAATGTGAAGCAATCCTGGTACTGAAAAGAATGAGAGACTCAGCACATGACCTTAATTTTCACTGAATAGAAACTGCAGCTCCAGTGCTAGCTTAAAATATTATTTCCAGTATGTGCTTAGTAGTTACACTCCTCTATATCCAGCCCAATTTATCAGCCAATATAGAAAGGCAGATTGTAATTCTGACCTAGGAACAATGGTCTGAAAGGACATAGTCAAATTTGCCATCAATTTTTAGGGAAGGGTATTATTGCAAGTTAACATGAAAACTTTTCTTAGTTTCTTAGCTGAAATAACTTTGAGTGAGTACTATCCTGTTTTGGAAAATTAGAAGAAATCATTTCAGACACCCTTCTGCTAGAGGGTAATTTATACTGCATTTTTGATAATTTGACTCTGAGAACTTATGATCCCAGCAACAAACTGCCCATTGAATAGCAAAAGGGACTTTTTTATAACTATTTTCCGTGTTTAATTGATCCAATTTAAGTTTCTCTGTGTGCGTGTGTGTTCATAAATGTTGTTTCTTTAAAACTCTATAGCACTAATGCTAATAACTTATCTCGTCCACCTAAAAGAAATAATGGAGCAGTTTCTTCTGTTGTCACTGAATTACAAAGTAATTTAATTAATTTTTATTTAACTTATCTGCAAGCTTGGGGTACTTCTTAGAAGTAAACATCTGACATGTTACCTAAACATATTTTTTTAGCAAAAGATTAAGATCTGAGGTTCTGCTGATCTCTTTGCTTTTTTACTGTTGTTTCTTCTATGCTTCTTAGCCTATTTGCAGACATTAACCCCCACCTTCCCCCAAAATAGGTTGCCTTTAAATGTGCTGCACACTGTGCCAAACCCAGCACATGCCCAGAAGAGGCAGCACATTAGTTAGACCTGGCTTACTGATGTCTGTATCTATCAGGCACCATGGAGCTTTTCTTGGTGCTTTTCTCTTATAGATAGAAGACACTTTGCTTTTTTGGTGCTTTTATCTCATCTATAAGATACCTTATAGCTATAAGATAAAAGCACCAAAAAAGCCCCATGGTGCCTGATTTATACAGATGTTGTGTGACCTGGGTCCAACTAACACACTGCCTCTTCTGGGCATGCCAAAAAGCCCCACTAAATCTCTCAATCTATACAGATGAGGCAGAGCCAGGCCAAAGTAACACACTGGGCATATCCTTTGAGATGCTCCAAGAACCACGTGCAGGAATGAGAAAATGTTCCCCATGCTACATACGTGCAGTGTGGGGGCAAAATTAGACCCCTGGATATCCAGGGGTCAAAAAAAACAGAGAAAAAATAAGCAGGGCAGGGCACAGTCCCAGACCATGCCCTGAGGCAGCTGGAGGCTGGATCCTCCACATAAATGCTCTGGGAGCAGCCAGGGCATTTCTATGGTTGGCCCTTGCCCTGGTGCTGAAGCATGCTGCCTGCCTGTGCAGGGCACTGGACCTGGGCTCCACTGCAGGTAATTAAGGGGTGGAAGGGGGCTGAAGGAGCGGGAAGGGGACCATGAGGGGACCTCTGCCAGCCCCCCCGCTCCTGCATCCCCTCAAACCCTGCCCTGCATGGCCCCATCCCCCGAAGCACCCCTGATCACTGCTCAACCCACCCCAGAATCCCAGCCATTAAAAAAACAACCACCTTCCCTGCACTCACCAGTAGTTCCAGCTGTCATTGGGGTCAGTGCCCTCCCTGCACAGTGTGGGGCTGGGTGACAGCCCCAGCAGCCCCAGGCCAAGGCATGTTTCCCTGTGCTGCCCCCGAGAGGCCCCAGAGCCCCTGCTCCTGCTGTAAGTAAATCCTTTTTTTTTCTTTTTTCTTTTTTTTTAAGTGCCGGAGGCTGGGGGGGGGGGGTACAAACAGGGGCTGGGGCTGGGCAGGGAAGCCATTGGATGGTCTGGCGGGTGGGGCTGGGTGGGGGATGGGGCCAGGAGAGGCAGTAATCTAGGGGGCTGGAGGAACAAGTGGGTTGGGAAGCCCTTGCAGGGGCCATTTGGCCCATTAGGGGGGCTGTGGCCCCTGTTGTGGGGGCTGTGGCCCCTATGGGGGGCAGCAAAACATATAGTTATTTAGAATTCACTTTATTATGATGATAGGGACATTGATAGGCTTCCAAATTGCTTTACCACTGTAGCTATATCAATAAAACTTTGCCCAACTGATTGCCATCTCTCTCTCTCTCTCTCTCTCTCTCTCTCTCTCTCTATATATATATATACACATATATAGATCTTTTCTTTTAATTGTGGAGAAACATGGATTTTGGGGTATTCTACAGAGTGACTTCGGGATATTTTTATCAGGGATTTTTCAGTGTTGAAACAGGGAACACCAGAATTCCTGTTAGGGAGGCCAGTGGCAGGACCCTGCCTGCTTAGAGCTGGCACCTTGGACCTAGATGGTGGTAGCTGACCTCCTGGCCAGTTGGGGCCAGTAGGACATGCTCTGACAGTTCATGGCAGTAGTGCCACAGAAAGGCCAGTTTTGCAGCCACAATTCACTGACAGCTGGCCCAGAGGTGCAGATGCCTCTACTGGCTGTGCAGTCCCAATCCAGATCTGGCAGGTGTGCAGCAGATCACAGCCAGGCAGCAGCTCCCACTACCAGACTGCTGCAGTGGGTAAAGGGTGCAGGGTACTCTCAGGGCTGCTTCAACAGTCCAGCTGGCACAAGTGGTAGTGTCCCCAGGTACCAATTGGCTGGGCCCCAGAAGCTCCTTGGAGTGAGTAGCTCTGAGCTACTTGCAAGGGCAGCTTTTGTACTGATGGGGTCAGGACAGGACAGCTTTTTATATTGCTGGGGACAGCACAGATGCTGGCCCTGGGCTGCAAACCCCCCCGTCCCCAGCTGCAGATCCAGGAGGAGCCAGGCAGGGTTATTTTGCCCTAATTGACACAATTTCCCTGACATCAACGTGCACGTCCAGGCATGTGTGCTGAGGCAAAAAGCCCTGATTCAAATTTGCACCACTTCTATTTGAGCTGCTGCAAGTGCATGTGCTTGAATACACTGTTTCTTCTGGTGAAGCGCCTTTTTTGTTTGTTTGCTTTTTTTACACTTCTGCAAGGAGCCTTAGAATGGAAATTGTTGCTAGCATTTTGCTGAAGCAGCTATCACTAGTTATTCATTTCTCTTGGGTCACTACAATGTATGCTACATAGAGGTAAACCTAAGACCATTTGGAAATTTCAGCACAATGTAACTGTCTGTACAGGTAGGACTAGAATCTGCGTAATACCTTTTCTGCCATCCCTAAATCACAGATTCACCTCCCATAGGTAAGTGCTCATAAACAGAAGTAAGAGGTGTAGAACTGAACAATACAGTTTCACCTCTTCCAACCCAACTCTGAATTCTGCCTTGACTTCTGATATATTAATAGGTTTAAATTTGTTGAGGTCTCTGACTAGATGTAAATCTCTGTGGACCAGAGATCAGACAATCTTGGTACAGAACTCTGTTACTTCTCTTCTCCCAGCTGGACTATGAGAAAATGCTGAAAGGTCCATCTTGTTATTTGCATGCTTTGTCTAGATTTTGCTGGGACTTGGGTTAAGATGTATCGTTTAAGGCTTCCTTCTGTGTCTCTTAAGTTGAAATTGAGTCTTTTTCTGCATTATGTGTAGATGTGTTTTTCATGTGTCTCTTCCTTGATTTAGCATTGATTTTATAGATCATGAGAAGTATAAATAACCACATAAATATTCCTAGAAGAATTACACCATAAATATTTAAAACTACATGTTAAAATGTGTTGAAATATGTGAACAGAGTACATTTTACAGTAAAGTTTGTTAATGCTTTTACAATGGTTGTTGATTTGCTCCACTGATTTAAGCAAGTCTCTCTCTCTGCATCCACCATGATTTTGATCTCATTTGTTTCTGGCTTCTTAAAACGTGAGAGGATGTTACACCCGTCTTATAGCTTCTGAAGCAAAGTGCATTTCTTCTTGAATCAAGAAGTGCTCTTGTTAATGCCAGAACTGAATTTGTCCCACTGAAATAAAAGGAAATGCTCCTTTTGGCTTCACTGTGCTTTGCACTGGACCTGCCTGAGGAAGAAGAGCATCAGAAAAGAATCTCAAGCATGAGAGTTCTGGGGAGTGACATAGTGTTGCTTTATAGATTTTCCAAAGGAATGTTTTTCAGTAAGTTTGAGAAAAAAAATCCTCACTGTATTTAGATATTCCCTTCTGAATTGAAAAACGTCAGCTTGCATCAGACATGACAGGCTTTGTAGCATTACACCTGTAACATAAAACAGCATGATTGACACTATTCACCTTAAGAGGTCAGAACTGGTGTTAAATCAACCACAGCTTTCACAAAAGGGCCGACTTCAGTTGTGGCCGTTGTCTGTTTTTTGTTTTTTGGAGGTTCTGCTATCAGCAAAAAGATGAGAATTAGTAAGTGATGGAAGGAATTTCTTTGAGTAACCAGGGGCACATACAGATGTGCTCAGAACCCAATCTATGATCATGTGGCTTGTAAAAACAAGCCACATGATTGAAATCAGCTCCCTGGTTGTGAAGATGTTTGATGCTGGGAAGCAAATTGGGAACAAATCTAAATTAGGGAAGGGGGAAGGGCAGGTGGGATCAGGGAACTACCAGATCTGCATGGTGTTTGGCAGGATCAGGAGTGGCTTGTAGGTCTACAGGCCAGCTCCCTGAATGTATGTACAGTTCACCTAATTCAACCTAGTTAGGTTCATCTAAATGTGATGTCTGCACATACCCAGAAGGTACTTTACAATTACTCATAAGAAACAACATGTTTATATGTGTGTCTGTTTTTCCGTTGTCATCCACATGTGTGAGAAGGAGGTTATAAAAAATGTAAGAATCAGAATTTTTTGAAATATGCACCATCCATAAGATGTTAATGGAAGCAATTCTTGTTGTACTCTTCAATTTTTTCTTAAAGTGTAAGCTTTATAGAATGTTAAATTTCTCTCTCTTTTTTCCCCTTCCTGTTGCATAGATACAGCTGACACTATGTAAGCAATTATGCTGCTTTCTTGTTAACCCAGTTTAGCCAAATATAATCAGTCAGTCAATATTACTTGCACAGATTGAGATTTTTCATTCTATTCATTTTTACTATAGTGGTAATTTTAAAGTCTATCTGGTATTATTTAAATACAAACATTAAACATGGGCATTTACCCTCCTCTCCCCTCTGATAATTTTATTTTTAATTTTTTTTGCTTTTAGCTATTTAAAAAAATCTAAAGAAATTGACAATGTACCACATTCAATTCTTGTGGAACTGATTAAATGTTTCTTTTGCATATTGCAAAATATATAGCATAACCATCCTAGCTGTCATTCATTTTTGTAGTTCTATTATTGCCCAGCCTTGTAATTTTATCATCAATCTTATTATTTTTGTTTTGCTTCTAAACGCCTCAGCTCTACCAGTTCTTTGATTGCATTAAAATCTCAGCTTTATTTTTTGTTTTAAGATAAGTTTCTAGCCCATGCAGCTATGGAAAAATATTGAAAATTCAGAAAGCAAATTAAATACAATTATTATTATTATTTCATGATGGGAGCTTGACTCTTATTTTTAAATGCATAAAGCTTGAACTAATGCATTTTGGGATCTTTTTTCCCAATGCTGTAACCTTAACGCTGTATTTAAGAGGGAAGTTTGCATTTGAATTATTTTTGGTCTTTAGGTGTGTTTTGGGGAGAAACGAATTAGAAACAATCTAAAAAACTAGGAAGAGGGTGATTTCTCAAAATGGAGTTAGCATTAAGTCTGAGAAGATTTGAAGCATCAAGCAATTTCTAGACCAAGTCCCAAAGTGGAATTCTGGATTGTGTAATGTGGTAAGTGTAACTGGGTGGAAAGGGTCAGCTTTTTGGAGGGATCTGGATTTGTGAGAGCTTGGAAACATAGATCAGAGTTAGACTGTTACTACACAAATAACAAAGATATGTTATTATATTATGTCTGGTATGCTTAAAAATAATATTCTATTTTCTGTAACTCTGCTTACTTAGCTCATCACTTGTTTTGTCCTTTAAAAAAAAAGACAAGACAGGAGCACTACCTCATTTAGATCTCTTAAAAGCCATGGCCTAATGCACAGTGCTTTCAAAGTGGTTGAAAGAGTATATCTTCCTGGAAAGAACCTTATTATTTACTGCCACACTGGCCTACTCCCCCTGACAAATGTGAAGGAGATGGCTTAGGTCAGTTAAAGGTATGCCTTTGGGTTTTATTTATTTTATTGAGCTTTTGGTGAATACATTCATTAAAGCTGGGCTGTCTCTCATTCCAGTGGGTATCTAGCATGTAGCAACAGAAAAGGGATGTATAGGCAATGGCCATATGCTGCTGGACCCAAGGCTTCTTAAATGCAGATTCTGTTATGTGGGCCCAGTGGATAATTCCTTGAAGGAACTCTTCCCAGTCTTAGAGGACAGATTTGTCATGTTCAACCACTGGGGAGGCCCAGTTCAAGGGCCCCCGTTCCCCATAATTTGGAGGCTTACAATGTGCATTGCCTTTAACTGATTCTTGGATTAGGTTATTGGTGGGGCTAAGAATGAAAGGCTTCATTGTATAAGAACCCTCCTGAAGCACTGCCAGTCCCCATTGTACTTTGTACGTAGTGGGAGAGGGATATGGGACTCTGTGGGATAGATCAATGATTTCCTCCAAAAGCTGCTGCACCACCTCACTACTCAGCACTATCAGCACTATTAATATCCCACCTGGGACTAGACGTATTGGTTGTTGGCCAACAGCTACTCCACCTGGACTTTCAGAACTTGTCAGTGAACCAACTTGCCTCTGCCTATTTCTGCCGAACCTGTGGGTCTGCCTGAACCAAAGTAGGCAGGTGTGGGGACACTGGCATGGAATTGGGTTCCAGGCTGAGTCCTTTTTCCCAATTGGCAGTGTCTAGGAAAACTATCATGCCAGAATATGGGTTGACTAGGGTCAGTGTGAATAGAATATGAGGTCTAACTGGGTCAGGAAGACAGTAGATCAGTCCAAGAGAAGCTAGTAGATGAATCCTGGTCTAGGAGTGAGCAAATCAAGAAGCCAAGAAATCAAATACTGTGAAGTCCAGGAGCAATCCAGGTCTAGAAACCATAATGGCAAGCACAGTGCAGAGCTGAGGAACAAGCCAGAGGGAACAGTAAAGCAGTCTTAGGTCGGGTTGAGTCCTGTTGCCAGGATAGTTCCTATTTTGGTTCAGTACTGTTGCTTCAACAGCAGCTGCTTGAGGATGTAAGCTTTGTGACATCCTTCTGAGAGTTTTAGCTGTCTCAGCATGTGCAGTAATGGACCTTGCCTTAGTGAGACACAGGAAAAGTATGTGTTTGGCTGTCTTGCCACAGCTACATCCAGGGGCACACCTGATAGAGGGAGGGGTTTGGGGGAAGAGGGAGGACTCTTTAATTAGAGAGGCTTTGAGGAGCTGCTCTAATTAAAGCACCTACAATGTCTTGTCTCATGTATTTGGCATCCCATGCTTCAAAATGGAGGCAGGCACTTAAACACTCTGGGGGGGAGGGGGGCATGCTGAAAGAGATAGGCACACAGGTGGTTTTCTCTTCTGTCTTACCAGTCAGCGGACATGGAAGCCAGCATGCGATGTGCATTGCAGAGACCAACTGGCTGCTTCAGGAATGGTGTCTCAAGGCGGGCTTTGGCTTCCTTGACAATGACCAGCACATCACAACAAGAGACATGCTCGGATGGGATGGGCTCCACCTTTCCCCTAAAGGTAAGCGTGTGTTTTCTTCTAGGTTGGTGGATCTCCTTTGGCAGGCTTTAAACTAGGCTCGTTGGGGGAAGGGGAAGATGAGGTCAGAGGAAGGCTTGGACTGCCAAACCAAGCAACACCCACAAGTACAGCCCAGCCTAGACCAACGAGCGGAACATATACACAGGTAAGCAACAGGGGCCAGGGAAATGATGAGATTAGGGGGCCAGTGCACACATCCTCAGGAGGCCTCAAATGCCTGTATACAAATGCTCGTAGTATGGGAAACAAGCAAGAGGAGCTTATCCTCCTGCTAGCTGACACCAACCGAGACATAGTGGGGCTCACTCAAACTTGGTGGGACCCAGCGCACGACTGGGTGGTGAATATCAAGGGTTATAGGCTATACAGGAGGGATAGGACAGGGAGGAAAGGTGGGGGCATGGCACTATACATTAAGGAGGAATATACATTGCTCATCAATTAGCAAAGAATCAGAGGAGGGGCATTCTGAAGTGCTCTGGGTTAGAATACAAGGCGGTCAAGGGGAAAGAGATTTAACAGTGGGGTTCTACTACAGACCACCCAACCAAGGGGAAGAGCTAAACTAGGAATTCTTAAGTCAGCTCACGGAGGTAGTTAGGTCAAAGGACGTGGTCATCATGGGTCACCTGAACTTTCCAGACATCTGCTAGGAAGAGCAGTCAGCCAGGTCTGACCAGTCACGTAGGTTCCTAGCCAGAATGCAGGACCTCCATCTATCCCAGGAGGTGCACAACCCCAGCAGGGGAGATGTCTTGTTGGACCTCGTGCTGGCCACCGGTGATGACCTGGTGAGGGGGCTGCAGGTGCTCGACCACCTGGGCGACAGTAATCGTTGCCTGCTGGAATTCACCATCCAGCGCAAGGTGGCAAAGGCCTACAGCAAGGCAGCGGTCCTAGAGTTCAGAAGGGTGGACTTCAGTGAGCTAAGGAGAATAGTCAGGGAAGCACTGAGGTCCCGGAGAGGAAGGAGTCGGATGTCCAAGAAGAGTGGTCGCTCCTTAAGGAGATGATCCTCCAAGCCCAAAGGGTGGTAATCCCAACACAGATCGAAGGGGACAGGAGGGCACAAAAGCCCCCATGGCTCACCAAAAGCATCTGGGAATATCTCCTTGCTAAAGGAAGGGACGCACCCAATGGAAGGGAGGGGCCATCACCAGGGAGGATTATACTGCGGTTGCTCGGGGATGCAGGGGAACAGTCAGAAAGGCCAAGGCAGAGATGGAATTGGGACTACCTTCCCAGATCAAGGACAACAAGAAGTCCTTTTTTAAATACATAGGGGGCAAAAAGAAGGTTCCGGGTAACGGGGGCCCCTGCAGGACACACTAGAAAATTTGGTCGTCACACCAGATGACAAAGCTAACATATTTAATGATTTATTTGCCTCCATTTTCCTGAGCAGGGACTGGAACAGTCCCCCCCCATCTGGGCCCCTGTTAGACCCCAGGGGAGGCGCACCTAGGCCAAGGTTTAGTGAGGAACTAGTCAGGGAACTCATGGAGGGACTGGATGTATTCAAATCAGCTGGTCTGGATGATCTCCACCCTAGAGTACTGAGGGAATTAGCTGAGGTCATTGCGGGACCCCTGGCACAGCTGTACAAGCACTCATGGTGCTCTGGTATGGTGCCAGGGGACTGGAAGAGGGCCAATGTGGTTCCCATCTTCAAAAAGGGGAGGAAGGAGGACCCGGGAAACTATAGGCCATTTAGTCTTACCTCAATCCTGGGCAAGCTATTTGAGAGAATTATTCTGGCACATGTCCATGAGGGGCCAGCGGGGGAGAGTATGCTTAGGGGCAACCAACACGGGTTCATTAGAGGCAGGTCCTGTCAGACCAACCTGGTGGCCTTCTACGACCAGGTCACCAAATCCTTAGATGCAGGGGTAGCAGTGGACATAGTCTTCCTGGACTTTTGGAAGGCCTTCGACACTGTCTCTCATCCCATTCCCCTTAAGAAACTGGAGGACTGTGGTGTTGACACCTACACATTCAAATGGGACACCAACTAGCTAGAGGGCCACACCCAGAGAGTGGTATTGGATGGGTCATTTTCGACTTGGAGGGATGTGGGCAGTGGGGTTCCGCAGGGTTCAGTCCTCGGGGCCACACTGTTCAACATCTTCATCAGTGACTTGGACGAGGGGGTAAAAAGCATCTTGTTCAAATTTGCTGATGACACTAAGATTTGGGGGGATGTGGGTGTGCTAGAGGGGAGAAATAGGCTGCAATCAGAACTAGACAGGTTACGGGGGGGTGGGGGAATGAGAACAGGATGGGATTCAACACCGACAAGTGCAAGATGATGCACCTGGGGAGGAAGAACAAAAGAACAAGCACCATACCTACAGGCCGGAGGCTCCCTTCTCATCAGTACAGAGGCAGAAAAGGATCTTGGAGTCATCATTGATGCCAAGATAAACATGGGCTGACAGTGTGGGGATGCAGTCAGGAAGGCCAACCACACCTTGTCATGCATCCACAGATGCATCTCAAGCAGATCCAAGGAGGTGATACTCCCCCTCTATGTGGCTCTGGTCAGGCCGCAGCTGGAGTACTGTGTCCAGTTCTGGGCACTGCACTTCAAGAGGGATGTGAACAACATGGAGAGGGTCCAGAGGAGGCCACTCGCGTGATCAGGGGGCAACAGGGCAGGCCCTACGAGGAGAGGCTTTTGGACCTGAACCTATTCAGCCTCTACAAGAGAAGGCTGAGGGGAGGTCTAGTGGCCTATTACAAACTAGTCAGAGGGGACGAGTAGGCACTGGGGGAGTCCCCGTTCCCCCGAGCACTACCAGGAGTGACTAGAAATAACGGTCACAAGCTGGCAGAGAGTAGATTCAGACTAGACATCAGGAGGCGCTATTTCATGGTCAGGGCAGCTAGGATCTGGAACCAACTTCCAAGAGAAGTGGTGCTGGCTCCTACCCTGGGGGTGTTTAAGAGGAGGTTAGATGAACACCTTGCTGGGGTCATTTGACCTCAGTACTCTTTCCTGCCATAGCAGGGGGTCAGACTTGATGATCTGCTCAGGTCCCTTCCGACTCTACAAACTATGAAACTACGAACTATGAAACTAAAGATCATTCAACAAGCTTTAGTTAAAGTGTTCTCACCACCATTTTGAAGTGTGGGAACGTTGAATACATGTGATGCTGAGGCTGCTGGAGCATACTAATTACCACACTCCAGCAGATTCAATTAATTGAGTGCTGCACTGTGTTTTAATTGGAACACATCAGAGCAGGCATTGGGCATGTGTATAGGTGCCTGAAGTGTCCAGAAAACAGCTGGAAATGGAGGTGTACCCCAAGAGGCACCTTGTTGAACGCCAAGAGGGACCTTGCTACATACCTAGAGAACACATCCCTCTGCAGAGTGTGTCATCATACGAGGCAGAAAGATCACAGGGCTCTAAAGAAATACTGTGTCCTTGGCATGGTTATCCAATCAGATCCAGCTCCCCTGGGTGATGGACTGCAGCTCCCATTTCTTCTATAACCTGGAGGGTTGCCAAGAAATTAATCATCTGGAAGAGGATGGCATCCCCCAAGGATCCTGAGGAGCTGTGAGCAAGGACAAAAGCCTTCTACTCGGCACTGTTCTTGCCAGTTCCAACTGATGCCAGTTTGCCAGGTCTTGTGAGAGGGACTGCTCCACATCAACATTGGGAATTGTGACTGGCCAGAGGGTCCTCTCGCCCTGGCCAAACTATTGCAAGTCCTCCTCCTGATAACAACTAAAACATTGCTGGGCATCAATGGCTTGACTTTGAAGTTCTACCTTATATTCCGGGATGTTCTTGAGCTGGACTCAGCAGATTCATAATGCTTTGAACGTGTAATAGTGAACATGACTTTTGTAGTCAAGTGCTTGTAGGGAAGTGACTGACAGTTTTATAATGAGACATTAAACCAGCAAATAGGACCAAGTATCTTGTCTACTTGGTCTAGAACATCCTAGATACTAGTTATTTATGCATGCTGCTTTCTGACCTAAAACATATTAAGTTATTTATGTAAAATGGAACAGCTTCAGGTAGAAACAATTAGTTGTTTTTGGATTTACTTCCTTAACAGTCAGGAAGGAAGGGGGGATAAGAGATGTGGGTTATATCTACTTGTTCATGGGGGTTACATTTTAATGGGGAAAGTATCCCATATTGAGTGCTATAATCAAGAGTTCTTGGATAAAGGGGATGGGGGAATAGTAGCACTTTTTTCAGCTTCATCTTGGAAGAAAACAGTGACACCTGCTTGGTTTTTGAAATAAAGGTCTTATGTGACTACCTTCAAAAAAGGACTCAAGACTTTGAATCCACAGTAAATTCAAGTGCCTTCTTAGGGTACGTCCACACATGCAAGCATGTGCACTTGTAGCAGCTCAAATAGAAGTGGTGCAAATTTGAGCCAGAGCTTTTTGCTTCAGCACTTTATTGTGGAGCAAATTGTGCCACTTGGGGAAAAATAACCCTGCCTGGCTCCTCCTGGATCTTCAGCCAGGGGGAGCTAGAGCCCAGGGACAGCACCTGGGCTGTTGCCAGCAGTATAAAAAGCCACCATGGTAAGTAGCTCAAGGTTACTAGCTCTCAGCAGCTTCTGAGGCCCAGCCAATTGGTACCTGGGGACAGTACCCCTTGTGCCAGATGGACTGCTGAAGCAGGCCTGAGAGTTCCCTACACCCTCTACCCACTGCAGGGGTCTGGCAGCAGGGGCTACTACCTGGCTGTGACATGCTGTGCACCTGCCAGACCCAGATGGGGACTGTAGGCCAGCTGCCAGTGGACCGTGGTTGCAGGGTTGGCTTTTGTCTGGCACTACTGCCATTTATGCGCCCTTCCCAGCCATCTGGGCAGCTATCACTGGGAAGGTGTTCTGGGTGCCCCATTTGGCCAGGAGGTCAGCCACAGCCAGTTGGGTCCAAGGTGTCAGCTCTGATCAGGCAGGGTCCTGCCACTGGCCTCCCTAGCAGGAATTATGGTGTTCCCTATTTGAAAACTGAAAAATCCCTGATAAAAACATCCCAAAGTTACTCTGTAAAATACATCCAAATCCATGTTCCTGTTACAATGGCTGTACCATGCTCCTCCATGCTCATGCACTTATATGTCCATCCCTTTTACCTCTATCTGTAACAGTAACACAGAGGATTTGCCTCTACATATCCCTTCCCATATACATGTTTGCAGTTTGCCTATGTCTGTCTTGCCCAGCTCCCCTCTCAGTGTGCTACTATTGAGCATTGAGTTGCATGGCACTCTGAAATTTAATGTATAGGAAGTCTAGGAAATTAATTCAGGACTGTGGATTCTGCTTTTGGAAGCCAGAACCTTAAGTTTAGCTGTTTTAATGCTCAACATTGAGAGGCCTAAATCTCATGGATGTGGTGCAATGACTGTGGCTCTTCTTGTGGTTGCAGGAAATTTGTGAGTAAAGGAAACTTTAGTTCATTGTTCCATTCAAAGAATAATAGACTTTATTGTCAGTATAATTTAGCAGACATGAAATAACAGCTCCACTTTACTGAACTCTTTTTCTGTGCCCTTGCTGAGCTATTGTGTCTTCCTGCTGTTGCAAGTCCTTGCCTGTCAGTCGAATTGTCTGCCATGCTCTGGCATGACTATTTATAGTTGGAGGAGTATCTGGTGCTTTGCATGAGGCATCACATTAGCACAAATTATTGCTAGCTAGTGGTGACATTCACTTTGGATATGTCAAATCATGCCTTCACTCACCATCTAAAGTACTTGCCACCCGTCAGAAAGTTAGTCAATGTTTGGTAATTGCTGATCCCAAAATGAAAAAAAATCTTCTTAACCCTGGTAAGAAGTGAACCAAACTGCCCACTGAAATTCAAATTAAAGCAAGTCTAGTTTGTTTTTTGAGGTTTCAGAAGACATGGTTAACTCCTACTCACATGTATTTACCATGTTTTGGCCAAAAACGGTGGTGGTATTTTTTGTGGATTTTTTTTTCTTTGAAGATCTTCAATCATCCATTCTCTTCCCTCCTTTCCCAAATGAAATTGAACCAGTCTTTGAATGGGATATTTTTATAATTAAACTTATTATAACTGTTCTGTATATTTCTAAATTGTTTCAGATTGCTCTGATATATCATTTCCTCACTGAATCTCTAACTTTTTCTCTCCATTTGTTTTCCTTTAGATGAATAAGCAAAAGTAGAGAGGATTGTAGCATTTCTAGCTAATTTGCTGTTTCAACTCATCAGATCTTTATAGATTTCCAAGGAGTTCAGCTGATATCTATCTCTTCTTCTCTCCTGAAGAATATCCAACAACATTTTGTTGCGTCTTCCATTTTCTCCTGCTGGTTTATCTCACTACAGTATTTTTTACCTAGCTCTCAGAGTTAAGTGATTCCCTATTAGAACAGTCAGCACCAATCAATTAAGGCAAATTAAGAGTGACAGGAAATGCACCAAAGAACACATGAGTAAACAATTTGCAATTAAACCAGATTTTATAAGGAACATGAGCTAAAAGTCCACCCCAAATGAGATAAAAACATTTTAAGTATTAGGTGTAATAAAGGCATACTAATCAAATACAGAGAAAGCTGTTTCATCCATTTTCTAGAAACTGGAAACTTACATCAGACTTTAAGCTTGCCTTTTCAGGAGCAGCACCCTATAACTATGCTTCAGCTTACTGCTTGTTTGAATGTTCCAGATCTAAAAATGTGCTGGTGCAGTTTCTTGGGGGCATCCTTCCTGGGCTACTTCTTGAAACCTTGGTCTCCAGTGTTCTTGAAAAAGGATCAGGTAAATGACTTTGGAGTGGCATCAATAGTTTGGATTTGGTGCATGTTAGCTGGAGTATTTCTAAGGATCAATACCTGAAGTTCAGCATTGATGCTGAGTTTTGTGAGGTTTAGAACCTTCACTGTAACAGGAAGTCATAAAGGATGCTTCAGAACATTGGGCAAAATCCTGTGGATATTCTGTAAAGATCACGTCCAAAGACATTATTAATCTAATCTGCTCCATGTTGTAATTATACATATGATGTTTTAGTGATGCCAAAATGTTCTACTTTCTTGCAGGTTTAAAAATGGCACCTAGGGCACTTTAACTAAAGCGTGTTGAATAAGTTTTAGTTGAAGCTTCCTGCAGCCATTTTTAACTGCTTAGGGGCTTAATATGCATGATGCTGCAGTATTTTAATTAGAGTGGCTCTCTAAGAACCACTCTACTTAAAACACCTCCCATCCCACCTCCAAGCATGTTTATAGGCACCCTAGGGTTCTGACTTCCCTTGGCTTAGTAGAGAAGCAGTTGTAAGATGACAGAGAACCCTCTTGTTCCCTCTCCCTCCTCCTGAGATTTTTTTTCATATTGGATGAATATTAGCCTTCTCCTGCAGACTTTCGAATATACAGGTAAAGTGAGAGAACTCTCTTGAATATACGTCTTGTTTAAGGCTAACTTGTAGATGGCTTGATGAGTCTAAGTCTGTTTGTGCATGTGCACTCACATACATATGCATGCATGCATTTTTCAACTACATATGCATGTGCACTTCCAGGTTCTGAATGAGATTCATGAAATATAATTAAAATGGATAGTCTTGTCTCAGTAAAGGGAGGAAGTATTTTTACTAAATATTACTCTTGAAATATTTCACTTGAAATTTACAACCCAGCTGTTTCATATCCATAGATTTAAGTGTCCAGAAATGTAGAAGGTGATCCAAAGGAACCAAAAAATTTCCAAACTTGCAGAGGCTTGATCATTACTTTTACTAATGTGTTGAGAAAACTAGACTGTGAAAATTCCCTATGCTTTGGCTTGTTTGGTTGGGGGGAGGGTGTTGTGAGTTGAGGGGAGGTTGTTATCTTGTTTAACATGGATTTCAATATATATTTTTTAATCCATGGTCCCTGAATATGTGCTGCCATTGGTCTTCATCTTCAGAAATTACTACTGATTTAGGAGGGAGAAAATAACACAAGTAGGAGTGGTTGGTTGTGTCACTGTGACCAAGGGAAGGGTATGAAAAAATGAGGGCATAACTTGACCTAGTCAGAAATTTTCTGATGAAATAGTTTTGCTGAAAAAATAAAATACGTTCAAATTCAAATGTTTTCCCCGAAACGTCTCACATCCAAGGCACTTCTGGCATATCCAAAGCAGTTACCAGGGGCTCTGACCTGGTTGTGCTGCCCAACCCCTGCCCCCCCCAGGATCCTCTGAGACTTACACCCAGACAGAGCCTGTGGGGGGGCCTGGTATCCACTTGCCCCTCATTCTGTGGGAGCAGTTGGGTGGGGACCTTGGCAGTAGACATGAGGTCTGGTGACTCCTCTGCCTGCCCCTACTGTGACCATCTACAGGCTCTGGAGGGGCAGGTGGCAGAGCTCTTGGCTGAGGTGAGCAGGCTGTGGGGGATTCGGGCAGCAGAGGATGAAATTGATATGTATTTTCATTCTCTGCAGAGCCAGGAATCCATGGGAGAGACCCTCCCCCACCCCCCTTGCAAAATGCCCCTTTAAATGATGGCAGCAGGTTCCTGTCAAGTCCAGGCCCAAGGTGACTCATACTATTGCTTTGTCTGCTCAGATCCACCTTGTGAAGAGGTATGCGGCCCTGGCCACCCAGAAGGAGAGGGTAGAAGAACATATCCCCAGAGTCATTGAGGCTGCTCCACCCACATCACAGGCAGTGAAGAGGCAGCCCCCAAGAAAGAATACACACAGAGTTCTGGTCATTGGGGACTCCATCCTTAGGGGAACTGATGGCCCAATCTGTCCCTCCAACCCCTGGTTTTGGGGGGTCTGCTTCATGCCCAGTGCAAGGATTCAGGACATCACAGAGATTATCCCAAAGATCATTAAGCCCTCAGACTATTACCCTCTAGATATGGTCCATGTGGGGACTAATGATGCATCTAAGGTTAAGACTGACTCCATCATGGAAGACTACAAGGCCATGGGTCATCTACTCAAAGAGATGGGAGCCTAGGTGGTATTTTCCTCCATCCTCCTGGTAAGTGGACCGAGTAGACACCATAAGGCCTGTGTTGGTGTAGTTAACCGGTATCTTCAGAGCTGGTGCTATGAGGCGGGCTTCAGATTTCTGGACAATGACCCATATTTCTGAGCTGAGGGCATGCTGGACTGGAATGGACTACATCTCTCACCCAAGTGTAAACACCTTTTTTCCTCTAGGTTGGCTGATCTCGTTTGGCGGGATTTAAACTAGCTTTGTTGGGGGAAGGGGCCACCTGAAGAGGAAGGGATGTTTCGCCAACTAGCAAGGCAACAAGAGAAACAGAAACCAAGGTAAGCAACAATGGGCACAGCAGTCCTGGGAGCAGGGGGGAGGTACATGGACTCTCAGGAGGCCTCACATGTCTGTACACTAATGCACATAGTATGGGGGGCAAGCAAGAGGAACTTTGCCTTCTGATAGCAGGGAAGAATCCAGACTTAGTGGGGCTCACAGAAACCTGGTGGGATCTTACCCATGACTGGGCAGTGGGCATTCAGGGATACACACTATATAGAAGGAACAGGACTGGGAGGAAAGGCAGGGAGGTCACCCTCTATGTCAAAGAGCAACTCACATCATCAAGAATTAGCTTTGGGGCAGAGGAAGGTCAGGCAGAGGCACTGTGGGTGAAACTTCAAGGGGGGGCAAGGCAAAAGGGATCTTACAGTGTATGTCTACTATAGACCACCCTGCCAAGGCGTTGAGTTGGACCAGGATTTCTCAGTACAGCTTATGAAGACAGTTAGGTCTAGGGATGTCATTGTCATGGGAGACCTAAACTACCCAGATATCTGCTGGGAGGAGCAGTCAGCCAGGTCTGACCATTCGCATAGGTTCCTAGCTGAAATATAGCTAGGAGGTGCACAGCCCCACTAGGGGAGATGTCTTGCTGTACCTGGTCTTGGCCACTGGGGATGACCTGGTGAGGGAACTGCAGGTTCTTGACCACCTGGGTGACACTGATCATCACCTGCTGGAATTCACCATCCAGCGCAGGGTGTTGAGGGCTTATACCAAGACTAAAGCCCCAACTTCAGAAGGGTCAACTTCAATGAACTTAGGAAATTAGTGGGGGAGACACCGAGGGCCCAAAAGATAGAGAATATAGAAATCCATGAGGGATGGTCGTACCTTAAGGGGATGATCCTCCAGGCTCAGAGTGTGACAGTTCCCGAGAGAAAGAAGTGGGGTAAGAAAAATCTGAAACCCCCATGGCTCAGCTAAGGCATTTGAGAATGCCTGAGGGCCAAAAGGGAGGCATATACCCTTTGGAAGTTAGGGGCCATCACCAAGGAGGAATTCAGGGCCTGTGAGTGTAGGAGGGCTATTAGGAAGGCCAAGGTGGGGGTGGAGCTCAGACTAGTGACCAGGATTAAGGACAACAAAAAGTCATTCTTCAAATACATTGGGAAAAGAAGAGGGCACCGGGTAATGCAGGATCCCTGTTAGACTCAAATGGTAATCTTGTGGCTACGCCAGACGAGAAAGCTGAAATTTTTAAAAAGAAAGCCTCTGCTTTCTTGGACAGGGACCAGGACAGCTCCCCCACCACAGGTAGGGGCAATCTTGGCAATAGCACTGCCAGGCCTCAGGTCCGCACAGAAGTAGCTAGGGAACTTCTGGAAGGGCTGGATATTTTTAAATCTATGGGCCCTGATGCCCTCCACTCACGGGTGTTGAGAGAGCTGGTGGGGATCATTGCTGTACCCTTGGCCCAGCTGTACGAGCAATCGTGGTCCGTGGGCCAGGTGCCCAGAGATTGGAAACTAGCTAACGTGGTCCCCATTTATAAGAAAGGGAGAAAGGAGGACCCAGGAAACTATAGGCCCATAAGCCTCACATCAGTCTTGGGGAAAATCCTTGAAAAAATTATCAAGGATCACATCTGTGAGGGGCCAGTAGGGGAGATCATGCCCAGGGAAAATGAACATGGGTTCATCAAAGGCAGGTCCTGCCAGACCAACCTGATGGCCTTTTATGACCAGGTAACTAAATCCCTGGATGATGGTGTCGCCATGGACGTAGTCTTTCTGGACTTTAAGAAGGCTTTTGACACTGTCTCTTACCCCATTCCCATTAATAAATTAAGCGACTGTGGCATTGATGCCTACGCAGTTGGATGGGTCAAAAATTGGCTGATGGAGTGCACCCAGAGAGTGGTGGTGGATGGGTTGCATTCAACCTAGCGGGATGTGAATAGTGGGGTCCCCCCGGGCTCGGTCCTGGGGCCTACACTGTTCAACATCTTCATCAACCACTTGGATGAGGGGGTGGAAAACATGTTGTCCAAGTTTGCCGATGACACCAAGATGTGGGGAGAGATAGCCATGCTCGAAGGGAGAGGCTGCAATTAGATTTAGACAGACTAAAGAAGTAGGCAGATGGTAATAGGATGAGCTTCAACGAAAATAAATGCAGGGTGCTGCACCTGGGGAGAAGGAATCCACAGCATACATACAAGCTGGGAAGCTCCCCCCTTGAGAGTACAGAGGTGGAAAGGGATCTTGGAGTCATTATTGACTCCAAAATGAACATGAACCACCAATCCCAGACCGCACCCAGCAAAGCCAACCACACCTTGTCATGCATCCAAGGATGCATTTCAAGCCGGTCGAGAGGGGTGATACTTCCCCTCTACGCAACATTGGTCTGGCCTCAGTTGGAGTACTGTATCCAGTTCTGGGCATCCCACTTCAAGAAGGATGCAGCCTGCCTTGAGAGGGTTCAGAGGAGGGCCACCTACTTGGTTGGAGAGCAGGCCCTATGAGGAGAGGCTGAGGGACTGGAACCTGTTCAGCCTCAGCAAGCAGAGGCTGAGGGGTGATTTGGTGGCTGATCTCCCCTATAAACTCATAAGGGGAGATCAGCAGCAAATAGGAAGGGTCCTATTCCTCCCAGCAGTACCTGAGGTGACGAGGAACAATGGTCAGAAGCTGCTGGAAAATAGGTTCAGGTCAGAGATTAGGAGGCACTATTTCACTGTTAGTGTGGCTAGGATCTGGAACCAATTTCCTAAGGAAGGTCCTCGCTCCTACCTTGGGTAAATTAAAAAAGAGTTTGGATGAACACCTGTCTGGGGTCATGTGATCCCAGTATGTGCTCCAGCCAGCAGCAGGGAGTTAAACTAGATGATCTATTTAGGTCCCGTGTGACCCCTAAATACTATGAAACTACATTGAACTCTCAGGAGTTCTGGAGTTGGGGCAGAGAAAAGTTTTTGTGCAGTTTCTGGGGCAGTCCCATCATTCAGACAGAAAGCCTCAGACACAAATACAGAGGTCCTCTCAAAAGCAAAGATCTTGCAGTTAAACTCTCAGTCTCCTAGCTTGGAAGCTGAACACTGACCTCACAGGGGCAGGAGTAGCATGGTTTTATCTGCAAGGAACCTGGAGCCTGCAGGAACCATAGTTCAACCTAGGGTTCCTACAGCTATGAAGACCTTGAAGGGTTTGAAAGTTTCCCTAGTTCTGCAGTAGTTCAAGTAACAGATAAGGATATCAATTTTACCAAGCAACTGTGGGGCCCTGGAAGCATTTTTCTTTAGAAATACGTTGTATCAGTGGTTTTATAATGAAACATCTTTTGGAATTTCCAGCTTGAGAGAAATTTCTGAAAGTGTGGTTTGGGTTTGATTCAGACTGAAACCAAATTAGAAAGAATCTGATATGTATTATGAACCAAAAATCCTGCCTTTCAGTTAGCAATATGTTCAGCATCTCACTTGAGTGTTAGCACAGGCTTGGAAAAGCATAATAGAAAGTGTCTATGGGCCATTCAGCTATTATTCCCATGCTGTTAATGTGTTTCTAGGAGGCTGTTAATCATGTTTCCAACTGGCAGTTTAGACCAGACAAAAAATAGTGTATCATTGTGTATGAAATTTGTGTGGTGACTATTCTATTTTTGAATAATGTCACAATGCTTTTGTTTTAATCCTTTTAGAAAGCAGTGACTCTCATTGCCTTAGCATTGTGTTTTGCTGCTCCTGTTGAATACTACCTGGTTTTCTTGCCAATAATTACATTAGTAGGGATTTAGGCTTGCCCTGTGAAGAGTTAATATATTACCTTAAGTCAGGGTGTATTCTGGAATTGTGCTCTCAAAGCAGGGCTGCTTTCAGTTATGGACATTCAACCATTCTCTTGCCAAACCCCAAAATGCATCACTATAGGGGTGCACCCTTCCTCACCCCATGACTGCTGTTTATCAAACCATTTGTCTCTGGCATGCTTGAAAAAGACCCTGGGATAGCTTCATTACCACACTTTTAGGACTAGAATATTTGAACAAGAGCAGATGGGCAAAGCAAACTCAACAGCAGTCCTTTCCAAAAACATCTGGCACATAGTATAGGCATAGTCCCCTAAAAAGGCTATCCTAAGGCTTCCAGAATTCAGAAAGAAAGACAGATAAACAACAAAGAGGATGAATGCAAGAGTAAAGGATAAAGCAGTCCTCAAAGTAGTAGCCTGGAAATGGAGTGACAAACCATGGTCTTTCCCTGAAGAGATCCAAGTTGAGAAGTAAATAACTTTTACAGCAATCAAAAATGATTATATTGTTTTCCTGGTTTGGCCTAGTCAAATTCAGTTGTTTCCTACTGTGCATCCCTCTTCCATTTTTTTTCTCTCCCTAAGCTAGCTACTTTACAACTACAAACAAAAAGGAAAATCATGATCTAAAGCAAGAGGGAGCAACTTAACAACAGGATATGGAGTAGTAGTAATCAAACAGGGTATTATGTGCCTCTAAAGGAGCTTGCTGTGCAAATTTATAGTGTCTTCCACCCCTCTTTGTCTCTCAGCCAACTTTCATCAATAAGAGCACATAGCTTTGTGGTAACTATTGTGGAAAGACTTAACTGCATTAGGCTTTCATTGGCTGAGGACTTCTGGCGGAACACGGTATATCTGAACCCAGTGGGTCCCACTACAGAGTGAACAAGGGTGGTTATACACAATCATGTCCAACATTTAAACATGATCAATGTCCTTCTTCATGAAGATCATAATGACAATATTACAAAAATATTAAACAATTTTGTGGACATTTTGCCTATTCTGAAAGCCAAATCCAGCCACAAAAGAATCTTCTATACGATCAGCCAAAGCAGAAGATTCCAGCTCACTGAAACTCTATATTTTATATTATAAAAAAGGACATTATACATGGGCTTGCAAATATAATGGAAAAAATTACTCTTCTTTCCATCTAGTTGCTAGTCAAGCTCATGTCCTCTGGCCATTCTGGAGGAAAGTAATGGAGAACTGTGTAAAGAATAAGCATTTCTCTATTAATCTTGCACTGCCTTTTAGAAGGGAGATACAATTAACACAATACAAAAGAAAAGTCTCTAGTTTCTGGGCTATCTGGACCATTTTCCAAACAAATTCTATTCCACCCTCTTTGCACTCCACATGTGATCATGTTCTGCCCTTCTTTAGTCCCTAAAAACATATAACACAAAAGGTTTATGGCTAAAATGGCAGCACATTAGAAAAGCAGTTGCACTGATATCTTTTTCAGGGACTTGGGCAGAGTGGAATAGGTTCACATTTAAGCACCTAAGTTCTCTTAGGCACTCAAGAGGTAGAATAGAATCTGGGTCCTTGTCTCTCTTACCTCCACTTAATGGCTATTTACAGGGGAAGAAGGGCTGAGATTGGTGGGAAGAAAGCAATGGAGAATTATAGACAAGTGGCAGTGATATCAGTAGGCAAATATGCAGAAGTTTCAAGCATCAGGGTAGACTGCCAGGGAAGATCTAGCATAGTGTTTTTCGATTTGTGTTTTAAGACTAAAACTAGTAACAGACTAAGGGCCTTGTTACACATGAAGCTCTTAAGCCATGGATTGTTTACACATTAACACCTGAAATTGTTTTAAAGCACTCTTTATGCATCTTAAAGTTACACCACTCCAGAACAGGATTAACTCTGATCCATGCTATGCAGCTCATGTTGCACTAAGGTGTTGTCCCTCTAGGCTATGCTGTAATGTAAACACCCCACCTGCCCTGCTTCCCTGGTTCAGCTCCTCTGTCCTCTTCCCCTCCCTCCTCCCACTTACTTGTGGCTGCCCATGCCATCTGTCCTGGTGAGCAGGCAGGGAAGGGTTAACCTGCCTGCTCAGAAGAGCAGCATCAGTGGCCAGTCAAGCAGGTTAACCCTTCCCTGCCAGCTTCCCTTGCTAAGTAAGGAAGGGAGCAGGCAGGAGGGAACCCCGAAGGGCAGAAGGGGAGCCCTGGGGATCGGGGGAGAACTGGAGAAGACCCAGGGGACAGAGAGCAGGGGGGAAGTTCAGAAGTGTGTGTGGGGGTGGGGGGGGCACTTTTAGCTCTCCAGGCCCCTGCTGGCCTGAAGTGTTACTGCTCCAAACTCAAGATAGCTAAACATAGATCAAAATGTGTGTGGTTCACAGCATAAGGTGAACAAGGCCCTGAAGCTCACCATGAGAAATTATGAGAAAAAATTGTCTATGAATATTTTACTTTAAATGAATATGCATTTGCAAATACTGATTACTCCCTTGTGTGCAAGATACAGATGATTAAAAAAGAATATTTGAGGAAGGTGTATGAAGTGTTATACAATGCCTTTTATTTGATCAGATCTATCAGGAGCAGAACACCAGACTGACGAGACAAATCTGTACTGAGAATAAACGGGGGGGAAAGGCAGGAGAGCAAATTTCAAAATTGAAGTGACAACTTGGTGCTGTCAAAAGATTATTGTACTTGATATGGATCATCGGATGAAAGCATGGGCCAAATTCAGCCCTGCTCTAAATAGATGGAATACCTATATTGCCCGAAGAGAAGAAAGTAGCAACAGAATCATATATTCCCTCTGTACTTTGTGGCAAGAAATAGAATGTGTACTGACCGTGTTATCACTGAAGCTACTGATAGCTATAAGAGATAAAAATATTGTATGGAATGAAAACTTTACCCTCCTAAGTACTGTGATAGAAAACCTGCAATTAACTTAAGAATTTTCTATTTTATTAAGACTTTTTTAGCATCTTTAACAGCATTTGTTTCAGTATTTTTAAACTGAGGTTTTATTGTTTATTTTATTACCCCTTGCTACAGATTGCAAGATATTTTGGTCTGTCTCTGTATGGTAATTCCTAATGTTCCACTGAGTCCAGGTTCTTGCCTACATGAATGATCCAGTGTAGATGCTTTGGAAGAAGACATGTTCCTGCCATAAAAGGCATCTAATTATGAATTGCTAAATAGATACAGTATTGACTATCATATAGTTACAAGCCAATTGAATTTGCTGCTGGCAGTCAAAAGAAATTGGAGAGAGGAGACAATGAAGCAGAGGTAAGCTTATGGAAAACCTATTTTGAGATGTAATTAGTTCCAATGCAAAATCAGTAGGAAGAGTTTAACCAGCTGGCCATCAGAGACAGGTTGTTGTATAGCAGCAATCACCATTTGAAATGCATGGAGATGTAAAAGGAGAGAGCTTTTATTCACTGTATAAAAACATAGACGGTGAAATTCTGAAGTCAATGGGTATTTCCAGCTTTTTAACCATGCAATATAATATCATTTATTTTGAAACAAATATATTATCCTTTGCACTATTATTGTTTGAAATATACCTTTGAGTGCATCTTATTTTGAGATGATATGGGGCACAGATGATGCATCGGCAAATAGCATAGATCCCTTAATATTGGACAAGAGGATCACCCTAGAGTACTGCACTATGCATGGGGAATAATAAAATACTTTGGGTCATATTTTCCAATCCATCAACCTCTCACTGCCTGCTGCTTTGCACTGCTCAGAGGGTGCCAAAGAGATAATCTGAGCACAGCCAACCAGCTGAAAATTCCTCTATCGGGGGGGGGGAGGCTCAGTTGGTGTAATTTTGTGCCAGCCATCTATCCCACTATAGAGTGCATGTCCCCTGAGGGATGTGGTATTCTATCACTGTTCAGCTGGCCACTGCTCCCCATGGGGCCATATCCAACTGGTTTAAGAAATAACAATTTTGGACTATACTGACTTAGATCAATGCTGGTCCACAGGCTCAGGGGCTAATTAGTGGCTTCCATATTTCCTCACCAGTGAATGGGTCAATCCTTTAGCTATAATAAATTTCATAGAATCATAGAAAAGCAGGATTGGAAGGGATTTCCAGAGGTCATCTAGTCCAAGACCATCTGTACAAATCCTATATCAACCCTGTATAAATATATACAAATCTACTGTATAATCTATTAGTGCAACTATATAGTCAACCCTGACACAACTACAACACATAACAGCCTAACCTGCCACGGATAAGGAAGGAGATAACAGCAGTGTCTGCTGCTACAAAGATTGTTAAAATATGCATGAGAGATCCAAGGAAGAGGGTCATGCCCCCAGCTACAGAGGAAGGAAGAGAGCCCCACAGCCTGAACCACTCTGGCCATGGGGTAAAATTCCTTCCTGATGCCAAATATGCTCACTGGGCTGACCCTGAGTGGAAGGGACAGATCCTCTATCCATGAGTCTCTGGTTTTAAGTCCCAGCAGGAGGACACTGCAGTCAAAATCCCCAACCTTGGCTGCAGCCAGCATCCAATGCTTCTGAGAAAGGCAAAACATTAATCCTCATTTTCTGTCATAGCACAAAGCATAGATACCTGTGCTTCCAACCCTTCAGTCTTTTTCTCCAAGGTAGACACCAGCTTGCAGGGAGGAAATCAAACATGCCACATAAGTCACAAGCACTGATTTGGTTTCCATTTATGCCTCCTTTGCTCCATAGGGTATAGAAAAAGAAAGTACAGGGGGAAAAAAGTGAGGAAACCCTCACTCCGCCTGTTGTCCTGAAACACACACACCTGTGCAGCATACAGAAACTTTTGCTCCATGGCTCCTTCCTGCAGTGAACTCCCAGGAAAAGTCCCTCTCTATTTGCTGTTCCTTTGTTTACTGTTCTTTCTGTTTGGAAGAGGCTGCCCTTTTCATATTATAAATCTTGGAAAATCTATTTTAAATGGGGCATTTACAGACTTGCATCTTGTACAGAAAAAGGAAAGAGAGACTCTTTCCAAAATAATACATGACCTATCTACCTCTATGCAGCAGCTTGACCGAGGAAAGAAATCAGACTGGCACAAAAGTTTCCAAACACATATTTTTGAAGGGAAGGGCATTTAAGAATCAAGAGCAGTACTCTGGATTCCTTAGATAATTGCATCTGTGAAATGTTACCTTGCATCCAACCTTAAATGATTTAAGCTATATCAATAGAGTTACAGTCTTTTAAACAGCCAAAATAATTTAGTCAGAAGGATGTATAAGCAAAGCTTTGTGAACTGAGCAATAAGCTCATTTTAAATTCTGAGACTCTGGTGAAAATTCTCTTGGAATGTCATGAAATATTCAAATGAGTAGTATAATCAGTATCATAGGTCCCGTATTACTTATTTTGACAGTGCATTTATTTTGTGCTGTCACATGGCTACAATTTTCCCTTTGACACAGACCATAATTTTAAGGTTTTTGCATTAACAATCCATGTGAATAATTCATATGAATAGGGAGCTCATACCTGTAGGAGATTTTGTTTCAGGCTGTCTGCAAACTCACTGCATTAGTTATATTTGGATTGTGTTTTCAGGGTTTCCTTTGAAGCCAGGGGGACTAAAAACACATTTGAAATAAAATTGAAGCACCTTGGTAGCACCTTGTGCATCAGTGAGTGAAATACAAAGCAAATTATATAGTTTGAAATGCATTGGGTTGCAAGTATAAGTCTGAGAGACCAGTGCCTCTTAATACTGATTCAGATTTCATAGATTTCATAGACATTAGGGCTGGAAGGGACCTCGGGAGATCATCGAGTCCAGCCCCCTGCCCAAAGGGCAGGAAGTCAGCTGTGGTCATAGGATCCCAGCAAGATAAGCAGCCAATTTACTCTTGAAGGTGTTCAATGTAGGTGCTTGAACCACCTCCGCTGGCAGACTGTTCCAGACCTTGGGGGCTCAGACAGTAAAGAAATTGTTCCTTATGTCCAGCCTGAAACGGTCTTGCAGGAGTTTGTGACCGTTCGACCTTGTCATCCCTTGGGGCGCTCTGGAGAACAGACGTTCCCCCAGATCCTGGTGGTCACCCCTGATAAACTTATAGGTGGCCATCAGATCACCCCTGAGCCTGCGCTTTTCCAGGCTAAAGAGTCCCATGGCTCTCAGCCTGTCATCGTAAGATCTGTTTTCCTGACCTCTGATCATGCGCATGGCTCTCCTCTGGACTCTCTCAAGCTTCTCCACATCATTTTTGAATTGTGGAGCCCAAAACTGGATGCAGTACTCCAGCTGCGGCCTCACCACGGCCGAGTACAAGGGGAGAATGACGTCCCAGGATTTGCTCGAGAAGCATCTATGGATGCACGCCAGCATTTTGGTCTCTTTACTAGCCTCAGCATCGCATTGCAGGCTCATGTTCATCTTGTGGTCAATGATGACCCCCAAGTCTTTTTCTTCTGTAGTGCTAACCAACGTAGCACTGCCGAGCCTATAAGGGTGCTGCAGGTTTGTCTTCCCAAGGTGGAGAACCTTGCATTTTTCGGTGTTAAACACCATCAGGTTCTCGTCTGCCCATTTGCTGAGCTTGTCCAGGTCAGCCTGGATCACCCGCCTATCTTCTGGCGTGGATGCTTTGCCCCAAAGTTTGGTGTCATCGGCAAACTTGGCCAGTCCACTCCTAACTCCAATGTCCACATCATTAATGAAGATGTTGAACAGTATGGGTCCCAGGACAGAGCCTTGAGGGACCCCACTGGTTACAGGGCACCATGATGAGTGACTGCCATCAATCAGAACCCTCTGGGTCCGACCACGAAGCCAGTTTCCCAGCCAGCGGATCGTGGTGGAGCCAAGGCCACAACTGGTCAGTTTGGCCAAGAGGTGATCATGGGATACCAGATCAAAAGCTGATCGGTAATAATATGTTTGTAATAAAATCTTGGACCCTTAGGAATAAATGGATCTATTGTCATTGGGGCCAGGATGTCATTGTATGGGGAATGGACAGGAGGTAAAGTTATGTTTCCCTAGTCTCTTTCAATATGAAAATATAAAGTGTGTGCATTAAAGAAGTTAAGTTTTGCATATAGAAACCTATTGGTTTTAATTCTAAATTTATGATCCTAAGTTACTCCATTGTGGGTATCTGCTGAATTGTCATCTGAAAGTCTGAACCACAGTCTTTACTATAAAAAGAAAAAAAAAACTTATTCAGTAACTTATTTAGTAACATGCTAACAGGAGTCTCTGCTCCCAGTTTGCCAGTCCTTTTCTATAAAAGAAACAACACTCTGTCTCTGCCTGCTTGCTGACAGAACTGCTGTGAAAGGTCTCTGTCTGAAATCATACTGAAGGTATGATTTCTCACTTTTAGTTGCATGTTTCACGGAAATGTTAGAAGGCACTTTAGAACACAGAGGTGGGAATCTCACTGGCTTGGGAAAGGCAGAGGAGATATGGACTCTGTTAACAAGGAACAGAAAAGAGAAGCTACTAGAGTAATCGTATACAGGAGAAAGCTTCAGAACACCTTGATGTACCGTTGTTGTGGAGTCCTAAAAATTTGAGCAAAAACCCCTGCTAGATTAACTAGTCCATCCTAATCTGGCCTTGATTCTTGGTTTGTCCTGATTTATCTGTGGTTCCTGATTCCAGCTATGACTCTTGGCCCACACTGACCTCAGCTCTACCTTCTAATTGACCCCGACTCTGGCTTCTGACTCCCAGCTCCCTGGGAGCCCAGCCCCTGGATTGTCCATTTGATACTTGACAGAACATGGAGCAATGGCCTCAAGTTGCAGCAAACAAACTTTAGATTGGATATTGTGGGGGTGGGACAGGGAATCTCACTAGGAGGGTGGTGAAGCACTAGAACAGTTACTTAGAGAGGTGGTGGAATATCCTTCCTTGGAGGTTTTTAATGCCTGGTTTAACAAAGCCCTGGCTAGAATGATCTAGTTGGGGATGGCCCTGGTTTGAGCAGGGGGTTGGACTAGATAACCTTCTGGGGTCCCTTCCAACCCTATTTTTCTATGATTCTATGTATCCAATGGCTTTTCCTGACCACCCATGCTGTGGTTCCTAACAATAGTTCTGCTTAGCCACTGCCACTAGGTCTGAGGTTCCTTGAGCTGTGCATTTTTACCCCATTGGTACTTGGCTCATTTCCTCCATCACTGGCCCCACTGCTAAGGGTTAGAAAATGATATTTAATGATTTGCTTTTAGGAATAGGCTAATAGGTAAAGTAGATATGCATTAGAAGAATGATCCAGGGAAATGGCAAGGATTAATTGGTTTCTAAAAGTGTGTTTGTGACAGTTTCACAGCCTTCAAGGCAAACACCATGTCTGAGGCTAATGGACAAACAGATTGGGAAATTTGCACAGTATTTCCTAAAACCCATAACAAAGATAGATGTGTCATGTTAGCACCAGGTCACAGTGCCCAGCTGTAAAGCCCCTGGGATTTCCGGTTTTGCAGGACAGGCCAAATTAGGAGCCCAGGGTTTCCCAAATTAAGACACCGTTAAATCACCAAATTAAGATGTATCCATACAATACATTTGTGGAAACAAAGGAATCTGTTGGCAGGACAGAACACAGACAGTATGAAAGCCACAGGGAAACCAATCAATGTTGCCCAAAAATGAAGAGTCATCAGATGAGGAAAAGAATACAAATAAATAAATAAAAGGATTTCAGAGTAGCAAAAAGTCCCCCAGGCCACCACAGGCAGAGGGCACATGACCAGCCCATCTCACCCCCACCATGAGGATGGGGGACCTCGGCCCTTGACCTCCAAGACTGCTGACATTCAAGAAAAAACCACGGGGTACTGGCCAGGCATACCTTTCCTCTGCGAACCCTGGAACTGGTAGATAAATAGAATCAGGGGGTTATTTTGTTTGCCTTTCCTGCATTACTCTTATCTGTTATCATTGTGTATCAATACCATTTGCCTGTTATCAAATGGAAGAAGTTGTGGTCATTCTGAGCGTTTGGGCTCACCTAGAATAAGGTATCAGGTCATAAGTCTAGTGCCAACAGGTGGTGGGGGTGAAAAGGAGGGGAAGGAATGTGCCACTGAGCAGGGCAAAGGAAGGACTTTTTTACCTGCCTTGGGGACCACCACTTCTGCTCCCTCCACTGCTGATTGACCTGGCATAACTGGCTACACTGCCACCAGGTCTGTATTTGACACATGAGCAGCTCCATGTTCTGCATCCAGCATAGGGCATGAGTTGAGTTTCAGACCCCAGCTTTAAATGAACCTTAGTTATGACTCCCAGGGCATCTATGAATTTATTAAAGTCCTTCAAGATTAATTTTGATTTTTAAAAACTAATCATAAAGCATATTTGATAAAAGAATGGAAAATGTAACTGTATAGTGCTTGGTACTACAAAAACTCATTAAATTAAATGTATGTGAGGAACTCAAGAACTGTTAGGAACTTAAAAACCTTTTAAGCAAAAAGGAACTTAAAAACCTTCTAAGCATGTATAGTGTTCTGTGTAAGAGTGTCCATTTGTCACACTGTCAGTGCAATGGCAGTGTGGCCCTCCAAAGAAGAGAGGAAACTTCCTAGCTTAGCACAGCTGACAGGGAGATCCATTTTTAGATGTCTATTAAAAATCAAGTTTTCTACCTTGAACTTTTGGGGAAAGAAAACACGTTTTTAAAGACAAGAAGTAGGAAGTATTCATGACAAAGATTAGAGATGCACTCCTCTTGTCCCTCTGACAGATGATCAATATTTGGTTTCTTGGAGTTGGGGGTAGGAAGTTGTGTGTGTCTGAGACACTTCCTGACTGATTTGTATATATGTTATATAACTATATCACTGAGGAATCAGTGTGGAAAGGAACATATTTTAGGCCACTTAAAATATCTCCATAGGCTCTTCAAGTAAGAATATCAACTGCTGCTTGTTTCAGGGGTGTATTTGTAGCCATGTTGGTCTGAGACAAAAAGACATACAAAAAACTAGATCTCTTGGTTCCAAAATGATACCTTTTATTAGACCAACTGGAAAATGGCAAGAAAAAGGTCTAATAAAAGGTATCATTTTGGAACCAAGAGTTCTAGTTTTTTGTATAACTGTTGCTTGTGAAATTCCATCCTTACCAATAAGTCATATTGTTTCTTCTATTCTTTTCCAGGCTTTTCTTTCACCTTTTTTATGTTTTTGTTAACAGTATAAACTTACTTTTCTATGGCTTTCTACTGTGAATACTATGCTATTATCCTAAACAGAGAAAGTACTTTGGCTCTGCCAGAAGTTTAACAGAAAAGAACGATCCTGTCCTCCTAACTTTCCACCCATCACAGCTTGATGTTTCTATTTGAGCTTGTTTAGTTCCAATTTTTGGCCAGCTGCATCAGTTGAACTGTGAAAGGCAGCCTGATTGTTTGTAATTATTGTTTCAATAGTCAGGGTAGCTTTGCTTTGCTGTCAGGACCCTCTTGTGCAATCCTAAAGCTGTGAGATAGGACAGTGTGGTAATTAGTGGAGGTGAAACAACTTTTCTGATTGAATATTTCACAGCTGTAAACAATGCTCAGCTAGTATCCAGTCTGTTTATATGATTACTCCAGAAAGTGTGAACTGTGAAGATTCTATGCATGGAGAGAGATTGTTGGCCACCTGATGAGGGGAGAGAAGATAGTTATTTCTCTTAATTGTGACTTGTTTGAAAAGGTAGTATAATTGAGTTACTCTGACCTACTAAAAGGAATGGAGAAGATGAGAATTATTTTAATCTATAATGTTGCTTTGTAAAGTGCTTGTAAGCTCTGGACTTCATGGAGACCTTTATATTCAAGGTAAATTTTCCAGTGCTGTGCCTTGTGGGAATTACCATTCATAGTTTGTGAGAGTGTATCATGCTGCTACTCTGGCAATTCACATATTGGTAGGCATTGCACAGGTAGTAAAAACTTTCAACAGTAGTAACTACTTTTGGAGAACATTGATTGTTTGAATGCTGCAGATAAGTGTGAACTGGAAAATATGCATAATAGATTTCATAGACATCAGGGCTGGAAGGGACCTCGGGAGATCATCAAGTCCAGCCCCCTGCCCAAAGGGCAGGAAGTCAGCTGGGGTCATAGGATCCCAGCAAGATAAGCATCCAATTTACTCTTGAAGGTGTTCAATGTAGGTGCTTGAACCACCTCCGCTGGCAGACTGTTCCAGACCTTGGGGGCTCGGACAGTAAAGAAATTCTTCCTTTTGTCTAGCCTGAAACGGTCTTGCAGGAGTTTGTGACCGTATAGGATTATTTTTTTCCTTAATTTAATTTCTTTGACTTTTTAGAAGAGTTGGACATGTACAAGTCCATGGAGCTGGATGTAATGCATCTGAGCTTGCTGAGGGAGTTGACTTATGTGATTCAGAGCCACTGGCCACTATCTTTGGAAGCTTGTGGCAATCGGGGGATGTTTTAGATGGTTGGAAAAGGGCAAATATAGTACCCATATTTAAGAAAGGGAAGAAGGAAGATCCAGGGAACAACAGACCAGTCAGCCTCACCTCGGTCCCTGGAAAAATCATGAAGTAGATCCCCAAGGAATCCATTTCTGAGTACTTGGAGGACAAGAAGATGATTGGGAACAGTCATCATGGATTCATCAAGGGCAAGTCATGCCTGACCAGCCTGATTGCCTTCTATGAGATGACTGGCTCTATGGATATGGAGAAATCAGTAGACATAATATATCTTGACTTAATATACCTTGATTTTAGCAAGGCTTTTCATACTTTCTCCCAGAACATTCTTGCAAGCAAGCTGAGGAAGTATGGGTTGAATGAATGGGTTGTAAGGCATATAGAAAGCTACATGGATTGTACAGGTAGTAATCAATAGTTCAGTGTCTAGTTAGCAGCTGGTATCAAGTGGAATGCCCCAGGGGTCAATCCTGCAGCTGGTGTTCTTCAACATCTTCATTAACTATCTGGAAAATGGGATGGATTGCACCCTCAGCAAGTTCATGGATGACACCAGGCTGGGAGATGTAGTAGATACACTGGAGGGCAGGGCTAGGATTCAGAATGACCCAGACAAATTGGAGCATTGGGCCAAAATAAATGTCATGAGGTTCAACAAGAAGTGCAAAGTCCTGTACTTAAGATGGAAAAACCCCATGCACTGGTATAGGGGGGGGGGCTGACTAGTTAAGTAGTCAGAACTCTGTAGAAAAGAACCTGGCAGGTTACAGTGGAGGAGGAGTGAATACAAGTCAGCAGTGTTCTCTTGTTGCCAAGAAGGCTAACATATGGGCTACATTAGTAGGAGCATGGCCAGCAGATAGAGGGAAGTAATTATTCCCCTCTATTCTGCACGGGTGAGGCCATATCTGGACTACTGTGTTCAGCTTGGTGCCCCCAGAAAGGATGTGGACAAGTTGGAGAGAGTCCAGCGAAGAGCAATGAAAATGGTTAGGGAGCTGGGGCACATGATTTCTGAGGAGAGGTTGAGGGAACTGGGTTGATTTAGTCTGCAGAAAAGAAGACTGAGGTGGGATTTGATAGCAGCCTTTAACTATCTGAAGAGGGGTTCAAAAGAGGATGGAGCTAGACTATTCTCAGTGGTAGCAGATGACAGAACAAGAAGCGATTGTCTCAAGTTGCAGCAAGGGAAGGTTAGGTTGGATATTAGGAAAAACTTTCTCACTAGGAGGGTGGTGAAGCACTGAAACAGGCTACCTAGATAGGTGGTGGAATCTCCATCCTTGGAGATTTTAAGGCCCAGCTTGACAAAGCCATAGCTGGAATGATTTAGTTGGGAATGGTCTTGCTTTAAACAGGGGGTTGGACTAGGTAACCTACTAAGTAAGGTCCCTTCCACCCGTAATTTTCTATGCTTCTGTGACTTTTACACATGCTCTGAGGGTGGGAGGGTGCACTTGAATTAGAGTAGCTCTGAGAGTTGCTCTAATTAAAGCACCTGCAGCATCTTGTGTATCACGGTCGCCCCACTTCAAAATGCAAGTGGGGGCACTTTAACTAAAGCTTGTTGAGCTTTAGTTACGCTACCCCCACTGCCATTTTGTAGTGCAGGGATGGTGATACATGACATGCAGAGGTGCAGACTTGATTAATCGAGTGTGAGCTGATGCACTGGAATTACAGTGCATCAGAGTAACCTCCCCCTACATCTGCAGGTACCTCAGGATACTACCAAAATGTCATCTGTAATTTTGCTGTTCCCTGAGTATCTAGTAGAAATTGGCACTGTTCTGTTGATATCAATGGGGTCACATTAATTACACCAGCTGAGGAGATAACTACAGAAGTCAAAATAATGTTACTAGGTACTTTTGTAAAAGTAAAAGGGTGGCTTCTAAGGATGGCATCCAACACAATTGTCAAATTCATATTTTAATTAGATGCTATACATTTTCAAATGGATTTTCTGGTTTTGGAAACTTTGTGGAAGCACCCATTTATTATCTTTAATGTTTGGGAACTGCATCACATCACATTCAAACAAGTAATGTTATGATCAAAATACCTGCTCTTTGAGTAATTTTATTTTTAATTTTGTTTGCAGTACTGTTGTTGAATTTTGTCCAAACTCCCTTTTCTGTATTCTTTTTGTAGCTATTTTTCATTAGACTATTTGCTCTCTTTATCCAAATTTAACTAAATAGGTTAGAAGTTCTTTGCTGTTTGTATTATGTCCCAGTACAAGCCACTAAGTGCTCCCTGAATTAAAGTACTGAGATTTGATAGTGAGGTACCTAATTATTACTTTTATTGAATGGATATGCACTTCAAAAGTAACTACAAAGCAGTGGCTTATTTTCTGAATGCTTCTTCCAGCATTCTGTGAACTCTGAGAGATAGTTTTAAGGGTGACATTTCTTCTCACTTAAATATTTACTTCAACTTTATTTTAGTAATAGCTAATAAGAATTTTCTTACCTCTCAGGAAGGGGTATATATTTTTATTTTGCAGATGGAAACCTTAGGGATAGAGAAACTTATATCCAGATTTTTAAAGGTATTCAATTTTCCATCCTCCATTGATGTCACTAGGTGTTAAACACCATTTAAAATGTGTCCCAAAATGGTTTGTTCCAGTTGGTGCAAGTGATCACAGAATTGAACCAGAGTTCTAGAGTATCAACCATGGGGTTTTTTTTCCCTTTTTCTTTAAGGTTTTGTAGGGATCTTGTAGATCCCAAGCTCTTGCAGGCCTAAGCTGAAAAAAAAAAATAGATAAACTCCTATGACACGTTCTTGCAAAACTAAATCCATGGATACTAAGTCACCAGAGACTCTCATAGAAACTGATTGCTTTTTAGATACTGAGAATCCAATTCCATTCCACCAATTAGACTGATGGAATAAGATACTGGTTTACACTTTAATAATTAAATAAATAAAAAAATAATGGAATACTTTAATTTTTAATTATTTTATCATTCTTCTGGGTGAAGTAACAGTGAGACTACAATTGCAAGCTTTGCCTGAAATAGATCTCACACAATTTTGGAAATTAACTTTTATTTATACTTATACCCAAATAATATAAATATTAGCCTATCCAAACCTCATTACAACTATTTTTTCACCCTGTTTCCCTGCTTAGTGTTTTAATAGCTTTCTTTAGTTCTCTTATGAGGTTGATTCCTAGATTTTCCAACCTATCGCTAATTTCATTTGCTTTCCCATCCATCACTAATTTCATTTGCTTTTTCATCATGGCTTACTATATGCCTCATCACCCATCTTTGGACACACAGATAAGACAATCATGGAAGACAATCAAGGGATTGCTGGAGAAGAAGAGACAATATGCTTACTGGTAAGCAATTCTAATACCCAAAGGGTCCTTTCCTGAGCTTCCCAGTGCACAGCTGAAGAATGCTCACAAAACTTTTCCTTTAAAATGAACAGTTTGTTCCCTGCTGCACACCTAATCAACACTGCAGGCTAACATGAGAGGACAGCTCAATAAAACCAGATGATGGTGGTTTGCTTTTACTGAAATACAGTGAAGTTATATGGCAATTTTCTAATCAGCTGCATTCCAGATGAGTCCACTTCTGTACACTAAAGGGTAAAGACAATGGGGAAAGGGTCTTTGTCCTCTTTATACTATGCAAAAAGGGACAGAATATAATGTAGGTATGTACAGTGGTGTAGGTTGTAGCCATATTGGTCTAAGGACATAGGCAGACAAGTTTCTTTGGGTGAATCTGATAGCTTTTATTAGACCATTTAAATCATTGAAAAAAACTTTTTTGGCAAGCTCTCAGGTTTAAAAGGGTTTTTAAACCTGAAAGCCTGCATTTTTTTTCCCAATGATTGAAGTTGGTCTAATAAAAGCTATCAGATTCACCCAAGAACCTTGTCTGCCTATGTAGATATGTATGATTACATGTCATGTCTCAAAAACTTAAGACATGTCTACATGTACAAATACCTTTTTTTTTTTAGTCTGGCATTTAAAATGGGACACACTACTTCAGTTTAGGTCTCATCAGGACAGAATAAAATAGAAGAACTGCTGCTTCTCCCTTGCAAACTAGATATATTCCAGTATACTATTGTCTGTTGCAACAATAGCATACTGTTGACTTGAATTCAGCTTGTGGTCCATTATAATCCCAGTTCCTTTTCTGTGTTGCTGTGACCCAGCTAATCATTTCTCAGTTTGTATTTGTACAATTTTGTTACATACTAAGTACTTTACTTTGCTTTTCTATTTATTTAATTTCATCTGATTTATTTTAGGTCAATTATCAAGATCATTTTGAAAAGAATTTTAAACCTATTCTTTCAAGTCTCTACTACCTTAACAAGCATGGTAGTAGACACTTAGGAGGTCTATGAAAATGTACAAAGTATTCATTAAATTCAATCCTCCATGTCATTAATGAAGATACTGGATCCAGGTTAGGCACCTGGGCAACCATACTTGATACTTTCTTCCACTCAGATGTTAAACCACTGATTACTCCTCTCTGTGCATAATAATAGACCAGTGTTTCCTCCACTTTACAGTGAGGTCATCTAGACTGATTTTCTTTTCCCAAATCTCTGTCCAAGGAGATAACCAAAAAAACCTACCCGAAAATACAGTTTTGAAAATCAGGTCTGCTTAAAAACAATATCCTATCTAGCACTTGGGAATGCCTGTTAAGGGTTCATATGTAGAAGTTCACTCTAGTGAAATTTTTCATTCCATTATGAAGCAAATAGAAGAAATGCAATAGAGCACAGAAAGATAGAGAAACAGGCCAGTGGTCAGAAACTTAGTTATCATGTCAATAATAGCACGCTAGGTAATTCTGAACACACTGTTTCCAGTACATATATAAAAACACAAGGATAAGAAGTAGGAATGGAACAATACATTATTTACTGTAGAAAGGGCACATAGCAATCAACATGCTCTAATGTCCATGTGTCAATAAGTCCTTGATGCATAACTTAACCTCAGGTGTTCTCTCTCTTGGTTCTGTCAACTCAGACAATGCTGCTATTCTACAGAAAGTAGAAAGAAAGAAAGAAAAACAGGATTATACAGGCATTCTTTTTCACTAATTAAACTTGTTCATTACTGATTGCATAAGTATAACAGTTGGGCTGAAACATTAATAGTATGTCAAGAGTAAAAAGTTTATGTTGTATTACAATAAGATGAATGAATGGGAATCACTGACTCGGTTCTCTGTCATGAAAAAGAAAATTATGGAGGGGATGACAATATGTTCCTGTACTCCTCCAGCTGCCCTGGAACTTTTTTGATTTTTTGATCTGTTGCTTATACCATATATTAATACTCTAGATGAACGGGTGTGTTTCAGTACTACCACCTCAACTAGTTAGATGGGGAACCAAAGGCAGAAAGGCATCATAGGAACCTTCTTTTAAAGTGTAGTGTGCTATTTAATGAAGATGAGGATTTTTCCGTGTCTCATTAAACTTCCCAAAGTAAGAAAAAGTTTGAGAATTTCAATGCTAAAATATTTGCTTAGCACAAAAATGTATTTCCCTTACCCAACATGGTTTACTCACTCAAGTATTTCCTCCCCTTGGATACAGAATCCTGGACTCTGCTGGCCTCTCAACATGAAAGTTAGTGTTTAGTCTAGCTACTGAGTGTTCATTCTTTTATCTGCCTTTTTCAGATGATTGCTTAGGATATCAGTCCTGAAAATATTAAATTGCTTTACATAAACCTATAAGTAACCACATTGATTTCAATGAGGTAAAACTTAAGTATGTGTATATTTGAAGGACTGGGATACCGATACTGCACCTAAGGTACTTTCTTGGCATTAACCCCAGCTTTAACCAAACAAAACTAACTAGACCAGCTCCTCAGGGTAAGGAAGTCTCATTTACTGTGTGGCTGCATTCGTAGGTAGTTCACTCTTTATCTCCTTGGACAGAGATTTGGAATAAAAGTAATGCAGTCTACATGAACTGATTGGGCACATCTACATGAAACTTTACTGCAGAGCTGACCAATTAGCTCCACAGGAAAGCATCATTGTCTACACATGAGGTGCTATTAGGCTGGAGTGAGTTAATGAACTCTGCTGTAGGATAATGCTGGCAAACACAATATTATCTTGTAGTGGAGTTATTTACCCTGCTGCAAAGCATGTGTAGATGCTGACCAGTACTTCCCAGGGCATGAGGGTGCTACAGTGCAGGGTTGCCTGCTGCAGCACTCATTGAGCTGCGTCAGAGCAGCCACAAGATGTCAGGCTCACCCCTGGGTCCCCTGCCAGCTGGGTCCGCTCTACCCTGGCTCACCTTGCTATGGTCCTAGGTATACATGTAAATGCTGCACCCAAGAGTAATAAACTCCAGTGAAAACTGCCAGAATTTATTGCATTGAATTAATTTCACATATAGATGCACCCACTGTAAACTGGGTGAAACACTAGTAGATCGTTATGCACATAGAGTGAAAATCATGGTTTGACACTGATTGGAAGCGGAAGAAGCTGGAAGGTGGTATTAAGCATGGTTTCCCAGGTATCTTTCCTGGGTCCACCACTATCATCAATATCATCAGTAATGACATGAAAGATGGAATTGGATGCAACTCCCAAGAGTAAGGAAGTCTCATTTACTATATCATTATGCATGAATCCCAGGAAGCTCATTAGAAAGTATTCCCTGATCCTTTTCCCACTTTAGAATCTAGACTCTAATAATTCTAATACTTCTATAGACCATCCCACAGAACAAGGAAAAAATACTTTGTGGATGGAAGGAATCACTGAAGCACCATACTGAAGTTAGCAGCTTGTGGGGTATGAAGGAATCATGTTTCCCCAGAAGGAATAAATTGATTTTTGAACCTAAGATTTAAAACATTTTTTCTTTGCCATCCCATGTATATATAGGTATATATTTCAATTTGTCCTAAACAAAAATGTTCCTAAAATCAAAGAAGCATATTATATGAAAACTTCATAACTTTCTCTACAATTAGCTAGTCTGCTAATTTCACTTATATTGCAAAAGTAGGTTTCAAATATTTTTATGACAGCCCTAATTAGTACATTACTAGGTGAAAGATTTAATTCTGTGCCATAATCATACTTATGTGGCTCATTGCGCTCATTAACTTTTTTTCTTGATTAAATGTATATAATATAATAGCTAGAGAATAACTTCCAACTTCTGTTTGAATATGTTTTATTATATCCAAGTCCTTGAGATCTTGGGTTCTCAGTTTTTCCAGATATTTCATTATTAAAAAATGAACAAATAAGGCCAGCTCACTAGAATAACTGAAAACATTTAATACAAATTTGCAATTTTCTTTGGTAAAAAGGCACCCGTTGTACAATTTAGTTCTTGGAGGTCAAAGCATGAAAATTTGAACAAACCTAAATTACCTTTTTGTTTAATTATATGTAACCAAGGATTGTGAAGATCTATTTGTTCATGTTAACAGGAGTGGACGTTTTATAGACAAGTAAATTTCATGGAGGGCTGGATAGATTTTCAGATGGAAAATTCCAGTCATCCATGAAATTAAAGAGAAAAGTGTTCCTTATAAAGAAAAGTTTTGCAATTACAGATCCTGTCCACCCTTCTTCATACATTTTTTTTACTTACTTTTCATAGCTGTATTAATGAGTCTTTTTAATATGTTGTTTATTACTTGTATTGCCAATATAACTAAAGGTATGGAAGAATTTTTTTATTAACCCCATCTGTTATTATGAGGGGTTTTTTCTATCTCTTTTCACTGTAAGCTGAGATTTGGCATACATCTTTCTATAAGCCAACAATCATAAAAGGTATTAGCTGTGTAGGCTATGTTAAATTCAGTGGGAGTAGCATAGCTATAAGCCCATTCATTGCTTTAAAAATGAACCTCCCAAGGTCCCTCAGTGCTATTTCAAATTACTTGCAACATTTTAAGTTATGTTGATACAAAGTATGTTTGTTAGCTTTGGATGTTTTATTTAAAGAAATAAGGCATTGCCTAGGTTAAATTTAGACACATTTGAAAAAGTTAGATACCAAGAGCCACAACACCCAAATTGAATAGAAACTAGGGGTGTATGAAACAGCTATGTTTTGGGTTGGTTTCCGATTTGGCCATTTCAGAAGACAGTGATTCATTTCAGTATTTCAGATCACTGTTCCACTTCAATTTGGTTGGATCTGTTTCATAGTTTTGATGCTGTTTTGGTGCTGATTCAGAGATTTGGATTGGCTGGGGAGAGGCAGGCACATCTGGGTGGCTGCAGGTTCCTTTGGAGCTCCTCTGGCTGTGCCTGTCTGTCCCTGGGCAGGGGAAGCTGTGTGAGAAAAACCCATGGCTGCCCTGTCCAGCCCCATCGCCTGCCCAGCCCCAGTCTCCTGGCACTTAAAAAAAAAAAAAAAGAAAAGAAAAAAGCCCTGAACTTACTGGCTGCAGCAGCAGTGATTGAGGCCTCTGAAGGCTCATGGCAGAGAACCCCCCCATGCAGTGAGAGGCAGTGGGATTGCTCCCTCAACCTGGCATCCATGCAGCAGCTGCCCCATGGCACGGGTGCAGTGCTGCATGCTGTCTGGGAGCTGGGGCCACTGGGGCTGAGCCATGCCAGGCTCTAGCCGAGTCCTGGAGCTGCCCCACCTCCCAGACAGCACTTAGTGCCCTGCTGAGCCACACTGTACCCGCGCAATGTGACAGGTGCAGCATGGGTGCCCAGTGGTGGTGGGGTGATCCCCACTGCCCTGTGCTGCATGGGGTGGTCTGCCATGAGGCCCCAGAGGCCCTGATCACCACTGCTGCAGCAGCTATGGGGCAGTTGTCACGCAGGTGCTAAGTGGGAGAGAGTGATCCCTGCTGCGCGTGGGGGGGATGGGGTTCTGAACATGAGCCCTCATCACTGCTGCTGCAGCTGGTGAGTATGGGGCTTTTTCTTTTATTTTAAAATGCAGGAGGCTGGGGCTGAGCAGGGGATGGAGCCAGGCAAGACAGCCATAGGGGCTTCTCCCACAGCTCTTCTGGTTGTGCCTGCCTCTGCCATGGCAGGAGGAGCCACAGGAGAAGTCCCCATGGCCACTCTGCCCATTCCCATCCCCCATCCAGCCCCAGTCTCCCGGTACTTTAAAAGGAGTGCTGTAGGTCTGTGCTGGATTCTTCTTGGGGGCACCTCTAAAACATTCCAAACCATCCAAAACATTTCCATGTTTCGGGTGGTTTGTTTTTGGGCCCCAAAATGAGCCGAGCACCTCTGAAACAAAATGGCTGCCAAAATTTTGCACAGCCCTAGAAACAAGAACTGTTATCATTAGGCAACTTTTGTATCCGTGCAAGTTATCCAGCTATTTACTTCTAAACCATGGGCCTGTACAGAAGTTACATTTATTACATCTTAAGTGCACAGAAAGTGCTCTAAAGCTGTAACTGAACAGATGTTCACATAGAACACTTTAGAAATTACTCTAAGGTAGCCCTGAATAGATGTGGTATCAGACTAAAGTGCTTTAGGTTAGAGTGTTTATTGAACTACTGTACCACATCCCATCATAAGTCAAGGTAGGTTTTATTCCACCATTACAGTGACTTGGCAGGTACCCCTGCTCTCTATCCTTTGCATTGAGGCATGCTGGAACTCAGCTCACTCAGCTGCTCTGAGCTGTCAGCTATAGATTGTGGGGCAAGCAAGTGTCTGAATCTCTGTAATTTTCTAGCATTATACAATGTCCCTAGGCAAGGCAAGGATAGTCCACAAATGGGAAGATTTGGCCCCTTAGTAGGCAGTGGCAGCAAGGCAAGGCAAGGCAGGAAAAGTGAATGAGTGGTGGCTGCAGTCTGTTGTGCCCTGTGTGCAAGGAGCCCAGAGATGCCATGGTGTGGCATTGCTGCTGCTGGCTTTCTATAGGAAGTGAGGCTTGAGTGGGTGGTGTGTGAGTGCATGTTTGTGTCTCCAATCTGGCTGGGTCGTGATATGGAGGATGCAGGAAGCATAGTTGATCTCTACACTGCCTCTGGCTGTCTTTGAGGTGCAGGGTTTGTGGGGAAGAGACATATGTGTGTGAAAGAGATCTGTGGTTGTGTCTGTCTGAATGTGAGGGGAAGAGAGAAATGCGTGTGTGTGTGTGTGTGTGTGGTTGTGTGTGTGTGTGTGTGTGTGTATGTGGGGGTATTTGTGTATCCAGCATGGCCCTGAAGAATCTTACCCTGCATCCCTCCCTTCCCCACCCCTGATCTGTGACAGATACAGGCAGGAAAAGTGCCACCATCCTCCATTGCAGCTAAAGGGAGGAACCTGTGCCCAGCCTGCTTCCACCAGCACTCAGCAGACAGACTCTCCCATCTGGATCCCAGCCCCTGAGCATCCCCAGCCCAGCCCAGAGTTCCCTTCCATCCCTGCTTCCCTCTGATTCTCTGTGATTCCTGTCACTGGTAGAGCATCAGGAAGGGAAAGGGAGTGAAGGTCAGGTGATGGGGGGAGGCAGTTCTCCCATACCAGGCAGCCAATCAGGGATGGCTTGCCCATTTGACTGTGCTCAGGAGTCTCTGGTAGCCTGGGGAGTATGTGGGACATACTGGGAAGCATGCCCCATCCAGTGTAGGAAGGCTGAGTCCCATTCCCCTCCCACCTAAACAGTACACATCTATTCTGTTTGGTCTCAACCTAATCTAGAATGCTTTGAGTAAAGTGTAATACTTTGAACATTTCCACCTCAGGCTCTTTGAACATCTATACTTAGCCCCTGTTCTCACAATCAAAATTATCTGTCCAAAATGATCATTTATGGACCAGTCATTCTCAAAAATGATTCTCGTTCTATAACCAAGACCAGATTTGCACAGGTATAAAATCCATGGGAAGATAACTTAGTACACAAAAATTTTCTGTGAGGAATTCTTTATAAAAATTACTGGATTGGAAAGTTTGGGACATGCCTACCTTATAAACAAGGTGGAGAAGGGAAGGTGCTAAATCTTTTTTGGAAGAAAGAGAAGGGTTTGGTGTCATCTGTGTAAAAGACCTAGGTCTTTGGCTCCCAGCAGTTTACTTGTGTCCCTGCTCTAAAAGGTCTTCTATAATTTTATTTTTAACTAGGCTGTATGCCAGTGTTTCCCAACCATCTTTGTCATGGCCCACTGCTGAGAGCGAAGTGTAGCAGCAGTGGCTGTGGTCAACCGGGGGGAGCAGCAGGGGACAGGGAGCTCTCCCCACGTGGCATGCAGCATGGCTCATCCTTTGTGTGCAGCGCTGCCAGCATTGCCCTCTATGACCTTCATTTGGGTCACAGCCCAAAGTTGAGAACTGCTGGTGTATACACTTTTAATTCTATAGTGGCAAAGGGTATCTATTTTTTATTTAAAGGGGTTTTTTGCATTTTTGAAACAATATGCTTCTACAAGGCTGTGGTTTAAAGTTTCCAAACTGATTAAGTCTGGAAATTTTATTCTTCATGTTTTTTTTCAAAATTGTGATTTTTTTTTTTTTTTCATAGGCAGGGAGGTTGAAAGCTATTTTAAAATGTTAGAATTTCCTGAGGGTTGGAAATTCAGTTTTCTCACTAGCTGAGCACCAGAGCTCTCTTTCTTTTCCACTTCCCCCCAGTATCCTGATGCCAGGCTCTTACCCTGCACAGACTTTGTGTCGCAAGAAAAGGGTTTTTCAGAGGTCTATGTCACGGTGCTGCTAGCCATTCACAAGAAAAAGGAAGATTCACACATGAAATACATCTTCCCATGCAGGACAGGGTAAATTATTTAGATCACACAAAAATAAAGATACTTCTCTTTCTATCACATAGAAAACCTCCGTGTTACAAGCACAGATACAAGTAGTATGTGTTCCAGTGATTCAGTAAGTGATCCAGTGTACAAATCTATATATTATGGCACTATTTTTCCTGAGTAAAAGGAGTTAACTGCCAAATTCCAGCATAGAACTTCTAATTTTGACTCCTTTTTTCATTTCTATTGACCAAGGTTACTCTTCATTTTCTCTATTTGAAAAGAAACAACCCCAAATATTTTACAAATTAGTTCCAAATGACTATTCTGTTTCATGCTGAAAGTTAAACTTTTTAATAGCAACAGAGAGGTTGAACTTTGTGGTTTTTAGAGTACTTTGGGATTTCCCTGTTGGGAATCATTAAATAAAATTTAAAGCTATAAAGATACTACACATCTTTAGAAAGTCCATATTTGTGAAATGTCTACTGTATCCACTGCATCATGGTATCAATATAATATCATAATTCCATTTAAAAGTGTTAATTGCTTATATTAAACAACAAATTGAGTAATGTTCCTGTATTAAAGTATTGAAGGACATCTGAAAGGAATTAAACCTTTTATGCAAAACCAGATTGGAATTTAACATATGAAAAAGACAGGATAAAGTTAATAAAAGAGCAATGTATTTGTGAAAATCTTTCTGAACCATAATATTGTGAAGTTTCCAGTTTATAAGCTTTTGGCAAATCCCAGTAGACAGTGACATAGCTTATGGATAATCATAAAAGACTTCCTTTCATGTCTACATACTCCTAGATCTTTGCACTCTCAAGGAAGCCTTTTCATGCTTTCATATGAAATTACTAGTCTCCTCAACTCCAACTTTAGATAGTTTCTGATAGTCTCTTGTCCCTTAGAATGAATAGCTACCAGAACAAATAATACTGTGGGCCTGGAAATTATCCCTGTTAAGCAAGCCAGTATATAATATTGTTAGAAAGGCTTCTATATATTTTAATTCTTTGTTATGTGACCATAATTATAAGATGTATTTAAGTCAAAATAGAAGCAACATAGAATATAGAATATATTTATGTTATAAATGGATAAAAATTTTGACACGTCTATTAATGGTTTTTAATATAAAATGATACCATATAATTAGTTCTGTTTTCTTAGCATCTGTTGGTTCTGTGAAATGCTTCTGGGTGTTGTACTATATGAGTGAAGCTATTTTATGGCCTTTCTGCACAATCCAGCTAAGACAGAGGAGGAAGGATAGTTCACAGTTTTAAACGGGACCAGTTACAATTTTCTGCTCTGCACAAGTTTCCTGTGTGACTCCTTCCAGGTTACTAGTAAAAGTATTAAATAAGGTGCTTTAAAATTCTGCTATTCGATTACCCTGCTTAAATACTTTTAAAAAATATTTAACTTAGTTCTTTTGTTCCATACCTGTAAAACTGAAGTACTACTAACTACTAAGGTCATAAGAGGACTAAGTTCCATATTTTTAAAAGTATTTAAGCAGGATAATCTTTTATCCCCACAATAAGCTAGATGTTAAAGAGTATAAGACATTCAGATATGACAACAGGAGTCATATAAATGACATAGGGTAAAATTGCTTTGATTTATTCTTCAGATCTTCAAAAAAGTAATTCAGCTCTTTGGCACATGCCCAGGGATACCCTAACTGAGGATCTGAACTTCAGTTTTCCCACATATTCAGTACAGTCTTGGGCAATGGGTAGGCCTGATGGATTCCATTGATTTCTTTTTATATATTTGTCTCAAGACCATAGCTTGATCTCATTTTTAATATAAATTCTTTTACTTAGAATACATGCATGCTTAAATAGTTCCCTTTAGAGCAAGTACCCTGCATCGAATGCTTTTAATTGTGAAAATATGGTTGCTAGCCTAAAAGAAATGGAAAATTATGATGAATAAAGTGAAGGTGTGGACAACTACATTTTTTGAAATGCTTAGAAAAGCCGGTTGGGCAAGCCCTCCAGAACATTTTAAAAACAGTTAAAACACTCCAATATATTTCCTTGTTACATGAAATACTAATTTGCAATGTTTCACTTTTTGATATGCCTAGCTGGGGGAGAGGGAGGGAGCTGGAGACAGCTTGCCTGCTATCCAGAAGCTAGGTCCCATTCCAGGTCCCCAGGAGCTCCTAGCTCCCTACTCAAAATACTGTTGCCTCCTCCTGGGGCACAGTGGAGCTATATCCCTCTCTGCTCCCACTATCAGAGTCCTGACAATTCTCCTATCTACCCACTGTGCCTGTGAGCAGGGGAGAAGGGAGAAGTGCAAAGCAGACACCAATCATACCAGCCTCTGCAAAGTAACTATCACGCAAGAAAAAGTTCCAACCAGCTATCAAGTTAGACCTCAAAGATGTGTACTTATTTTATAGCTAGGGATTCAATTTGTTATTTCACAGAAAACACAGAATCAGGCATTGCCCATGAAATCCATGAATACAACAACAGAAAAACCTTATTAAAAATAAAATTCTGTGTCCCCAGTGGGACCAGCAGTGTTCATGTCCACTGCAACCTAGCTGTACAGCTTGCTGGTGGGGGGTGGGGACAGGGCGGGGATTGGAGGGAGGAAGGGAGATTTCAGCATGCAGGGCTGTTGCTCCCAACCCCTTGCCAGTGATTGGCTGAGAGAGCTTCCTCTCATGTGGCCCTGTCCCTCTATACCAAATAGCAGTGAGGGGGGGGTCACATGACAGATAGCCCTGTCAATGAATCAGTCATGACAAGCAGAGCCACTGGAGTCCCTTAGCCAATCAGAGACATGGGGAGGGTCAGGCCCTTCCACAATAAGCCCAGCCAGCTCTGTGATATGTCCATGAAATCAACTGCCTGCCTCTTCATTTTGGGTAGGTCCTCATTTATAGATGGTTGCTATCAAGCTTTAATTTGCACATGTAGCAGGGTCAGCTGATGGGGCACCTGGCCACAGGGGTGCACCATGCCCAGCGTAAAACACCCAAGCCCTAGAGAACATGGGAGCAGTGATCCCTAGGGTCTGGGAGTTTCCTGTACACCTGAGTCCTAGGGATCACAGATGCCACTATCACCAGGACCTAGGAGTTTCCTGCATCCCCAAACCCTGCAACAGGCAATAAGACATGATGGGAACCTAACGTGCAATTGTGTGAATCGTATGTTAGATCTCATTGTGCCTTCAGCTTCACATGTAGAGGGGACCTAAGGATCTGACTTTACCTTCTCCAATTAACTTGGGTGTGCTGTGGGACCATTCCAAATCTTTTTGTTAAAATATGTAATAGTCTCTGTCAAGAGAGGGAAAATTAAACTCTTTTCACTGCTGCAAATAACTCTTTGCTTTCAAAATCAAGCATATTATAGTACTCCTAAAAACCAACCTTGAGTGAAAGGCAATGTCATCTGCTTTTCCCTGGTTGCCTTTCAAGATCCAAAGGCTAGCCATGCCTCTGCCTGTCTTTCAAGGGGGGAAAAAGACAATTGAGGTTTGGGTTTAATTAAGCAATTAAAGTCTATTGCTTTGTAGTGTGTGACGCTCTAAACAGCTGCTGTGACTGATTAAACACTGAGGCAAAGTTGAGGTGTTTGATTACTCCAAAAAGTCATTTTATGGCAAGTATGATCAAGTTGTAAGATCTCGTTTTTGGTTTGTTTTTTTTCTTTTTGGGGGGCATTATTTTGTTTTTTGTGTGTGCACCTTGTTTTTCTGGTTTTGTTTGTCTGACATTGTACATCAAGCTATAAAATGATAAAATAAAGGGATAGATCATTTTTTTTATTCCATTTTGGGGAGTATTACTGATGTCTTTTTCTCGCTTCCCAGAATTACAGTATTACATTCCGATTTCTAAACCATACCAAAATTTCATATTGAATGAATTCTCCTGAGGTTTGTTCTTCAGACTACTCATGTTTGAGACCACTTTATTACATGTTTTAAACTTTATTTTCAATTCAAACAGCTGTTTTACTATAAATATTCCACTATTTATTCAGGTAAACAGTTAGGCCTGGATAGAACCGGTGCTTTAAAGTGGAGATCTTTAAATAGAATAAATGATCAAAAGAGGATCATGTGAAATAAAGGTAGAATCTGCAAAACATGTTAAGAGACAGCATGCAAAACCATGCAGGTATAGTAACTTGAAGTGGTATAGCACTTAGGATTTTGGACAAAACATTCAAAAAACAATATTACAATATCCCTATAAGAGAGTTATACATTATGATTTAACAGACAGCATAGAAAACTTGCCTACAGTCTCACATTAAGTATATTGCAAAGCCAAGTAGAAAGATACAAATCTCCTGATTTATGGGCTAGAAACAGACTTGTCCTAGAAGAAAATGCTGTCTCCCAGGGCAGAGTGTGAGCTTTCAGACATCCTTGTCATGGAGTAAAACTCAAAAAAAAGTTTTTTAGGGTAAGAGATGCTAATAAGTAATCCCACAATATTACAAAATATGTCTGAACACAGTTGTCTTGTGCTATCATCACAGGACAAGCAGGCCAGCCAGTCCTTCAGGCATTGAAAAATATATCACTTCAGCCGCAGCTGTCTTGAACTGTGTGTAGCCACTCTAGCCCTTGTTACATAACTTTGCCCAGAGGTTGTATGAGCCAGGTGACCACCCCCACTGTGACTTATCCTCAGCTGTGACTTCCCAGTCATTTTGTGCTTTGCCACCTACCTGAGATCAGTACTGAAGCCTGCATTCAGTCTGCCAACCTCAAAAACTACTATTCCCCAGGCACACCCATCCACCTAATTATCTGGTGGTTAGGGAAGTCATCCAAGAACCACCAAGGCACATTTGGATTTCTTTACCCCCACATACCCTCCATCCTCCCTCTACTATGGCCCCTCAGTCAGAGTACAGTATTGTGAACAAGCATGGCACCATCCGGACCAGAAAGGAGGTAGCAGATTTCACTGTAGTCTGAGGTGAGATTGAGAACCAGTCTAGCACTCTGGTCAAGTCACTGAAAGTGGTCTGTGAATGGATTATAAAAGGAAATGTCAGCCCTGGGACATGACATAGTCCAGTGCTGGCCCAAGTGCAACATACCAAGGCAGCAGTTCACAAGGACACAGGAAAGCAATCGTCTGTCAGGCTCACAGAATATCACAAGAAACCATCCTGAATCTTTACTGTCAATAAAATGTTCATGTCCAAAAATGCAATTAACGTGGTGGCCTGCACTACCAAAGAGAATGACAGGGACTCCAGTTTGACCACGGTTGAAGACATACAGCCCTCAAAGGCCAGTGCAACCACTTGGCAGAATTGCAATTTGAGTCTGTGCTGGAACCACGTGGCTACCCTTTGAAGATTGCCCTACCATGGATCTCCCATGGTAGTGTGGTGTAGTGATAGGCACCACTTTAGTCAAAGTGGAAGATTTAATGTAGCCATCATTGTTTTTTGGAGGCACATCAACAGTCACAAAACCAGCTTTGTTGCGTGTCCCAGTTCAGTTTGGAAGTGACTGACACTGTTTAAAATTGTTGCCTACTTAATGCCTCATGTATCCTCCTATGAGAAACACAATATCAGTAATTCACAGCTAGGAGGTGGTCCTCATGTCCAAATTTTGAGATGAGGCCTTCTTACCAAGATTTTCAGACAATGTACTAATTCCCCCTATTTTGCCAGTACCTTCAGCTTTTCACTTTAGAGCTCACCCTGGAAAAATAGCTTCAATGATCTTCACTCCAATGCAAACAATTCATTAGTGATAGATAAAGGTACTTTATTACAAGCAATGCATTGCCAGCTGATGAGCAAGGAAAGAAGAAAACAAGTGGCTTTTAAATCATTAAGTCAGTCATTTGGTTAGTTGGTGCCTGCTTAGAGGGGTATCTAAACACCACCAAGGAAGTTTAAGTACTCTTCTAAGCAGACACGATATCAGTTGTACTTTCTTGGACTCTTCTAAATCTGCTGTTAGACCCAAAAATGAGTGAGCTCTCTCTGGCTGAGAATTCTGTCTCAATTCAAGGTGGGGTGGGGAGGAGGGAAGGAGGTAGTGACAGACCTGCAAAATGTTTTTGGGGCCCCTATCATGATCTTTTAGCACACTGTATACAGCTCATATGGTTGTCAGCTTTTCACAGCAACAGCTAGGTAATCTCCTCAAGGCAGGAAGGCTGGGAGAGGGGGATGCTTGTTCTATTTGCATTCCCATGCTGTGTATTTTGAGCAGTGCAGCTGCCACCTGTCTGCAACCTTTTTGAGTTACTGATTGGCAATTATGCTAGTGGGTACTGAGGGGTGCCAGCAGATGCTTCCTGACATTCCAGGGGAAGGCCTAATGCATTGGTGAGCCACCATAGCATGACCACCATTTCCATGAATCAAGGTGTTCAGAAACCACCATCTCTTGCAGTAAGAGGGAAGTAAAAGCTGTTGGTCTGCCTACTACAGCAAGGAACAGGTGCCAGATCTGCTGTGGAGTCAAATGGATCAGGCCATCAGAGCATGATGATATTCTCTTTTCTGCTCAGTATCACTTTTGATTTTACAATGCTGAGCCAACAAGGTCCATAAGGCAACAACTACATGTGTTTCCATAGTGGCTGATGGTGGTGGAAGTCACAGTTAGTGGTGGCAGCACAAATGCTGTGGATATGGAGGTGGTTGTTTAGGGGTATGAGTGGCACAATAAATCACACCAAACTCTCTCTCTCAAAAATTTCACCCACCACAATTTGAACACCCAATGAGCACTTAGCTAAGTACTAGCAGAATCAGGGAAATCTATGTACACCTAACCAATGGCAGACAAGCTGGGATGCATGCTCTTTCAGTCCATGAGCTGATGGAAGAGTGGCAGTGCATTCAGACACTCTTTACATGTTATTGCAAAGGTAATGTGTGAACATGCTACTTCCATGACATCTCCATTTCAGAAGTTATGATACAATTGGTTCTGGGACAACAGACTGATGTATGTCTGTTTACAGCCATGCTGCTGTATTTTAAAAACCAAGCTAGCCTTCATTACTGTTTGCACCTGTATAATGTTAGCTTTATGTGAAAACACCACTTTACCAGTACAAGCATGAATATTGAATGTGTAGGTGCATATTTTATACAATGATTTATTACTATAATAACTATTGAGGGGTGGGGAGAATTCTTTTAGCAGCTTTTTCTCTGAGAAGCTCAGGAGAGAAATAATACTATATAATGCTGTTCTTATTTGTGGGCTATTTATTTGTGTCAGATAATGCTCAGTTCTTCTCCACTGTAATTGTGTGGATTTTGCCCCTTATTTGCTCATAGTTGTTTTCCTCACCAATCAAACAAGTTAGTAAAAGAACAGAGAAGTTTAGCTTCTACACTTCAATTTCAAAGTAAACTTAATTTGGTTTCTCTCATAATTTATAAAGGTAGATTCACTCTCTGTCTATCCTATATTATGGATGTGCAGTAGAAAGAGCTTAACATTTGACTCTAATATTGATTAAGAAATAAGTTTGTTTTCAGTTTTTTTCCTCCAGGCAATGATTATTGCAATTGTAATTAAATTAAGTTTCTCAATACTAGAAGAGATATAGCCGTTTTCCATATTCATAAAGTACTACCTAAACATCTAAGAAAAATAATTCAAATATAGTGTTTCTGACTACAGTAGTTTGCAGCTCAGCAAGATGTCATGTGTTGTTTAATGACATTTTTATTGAAAACATAATGAAAATTGATTACGTTTTGTCTTATATGAATATACGTGAATCCAAGTGTCTCCCCTTTTGCAAGTTTGTTTTCCCCCTGTTAATTAGTAAAACTTCTAAGCCTCTCCACAACTCTAAGTATACTTAAATCTTTGCCCCATTTAGGATATTTTAATTCTGATAGTATTTTTTAATCAACCTTGTTATCTAGTTGAATTAAAATTAACACATTCTTTGAGTGATGTTATAAATGGATTCCTTTACAACAGCTGTTCACTTATTTTATTCTCTTTGGAATAAAATAATTTTTTTATGTCTTCACAATTCTTCATGCAGAGCCAGGTGTTCCCCAAGTATTGATTATTTTAGAAGGCTCATCCAGGGAGGAAAATATCTGCAAAATGTGTAGGACTGTACTAACTGCAGTGCACAGCAGGATTCTATCAAGACCGCAAAAAGAGCAGCATTGAAGAGCACTAGAGTTTATTCAGGAAGGGTTATTAAATAAATGAAGGGTATAATACAAAAAGGTGGAGTCCAGCATCATTGGTATTACTCAGGATTGGACAACAAGACTAGACCAATAGGACAAGAAAACCAAGTGCCATACATCTGGTCAATATGGACAAAACAGAGGTAGTTGTCTAAAAATAGAAGTTGCCTTAACATAGCTGTAGCTTTTCATTTGTGCAGGTTCCAGGATAGGTAGTCAAATGCCACCAAGTTTCAGTCTCAAATACCAGAAAGTCTTAAAATGAGAACACAACCATAAAAAGATAACAGTATAGCCCACTGTTCATAACCTCAGAGGCAAAACGAGATACTGAAGACCTAGTAGCAGGTATGCCTTGGCCCCATGCATACTAGAGAGAGAGTTACTATTGTAGCCTGAAGCCTGGCCACCCAGGACATTTCATTGTCTTTGTCATCACAGAGAGGGTTTTTGCCAGAGTAGACTCTATCCTACTCCCATATTCCATAGGAACTGCCACCTGTTGATTATAGCAAGCCAATGACCACAAGTTGCAATGTAGTAGAGCATTTGATTGCATTCACTTGACCAACGTTTGGGTAAAAGAACAAAAGAAATGAGCAAGTGAGAGAATATCAAAGATATGAATAATTTTAGAAAGTGCCAGAACAACAGGCTAAATGTTGCTCAGAGTACACTTGCCAGTTTTATGCTAGCTTGATCCAGTCTTAACCAATAGAGGCTTAAATAGGAAATATTAATATTAGAGTAGAACCTATTACAAATATTGAAATATTTTTAGACTTAGAGTAAATGGTTTTGATATTTAGCTAGGCAATAGGCTATAAAAATATGGGTCTACCTCTGACTTTTGGCTTTTTAGTCTGAATGACAATTCTTGAAGAATTGCCCACATACAAATGTACCCAGTTAGTACTTTTCAAAACTTAGTTTCTGAAACCTGTACAAGCAGTCCTTTTCCCCTAACAGCCTGGCCAAGTGTTGGAGGCTTTTTGATCACTGGGATTTAGAAAAATTAAGAATCACTTCTTTTATATGTAGGTAAGGTTGATATTTCTTAGAATTAATGCACATTTTATAAATTCTAATAAATTTCCTTGATGTTCCTTACCTGTACTATTTGGTCATTTACATTTTAGTTGTATTTCATTATTAAGTTTGCTATTATAATTTCCCTTTATGTTTATGAGTATTAGTTTTTGGTGAGACTGACTCTTCAAAGCTTTCTTGGTTCCTAGAATACCTCTGAGGGTCAGTACCTTTTTTTGAAACTTAACACACATTTCCTAAAGAAACTAATTCCATTAATAAATTTCCAGCTACTTCTGTACTACCTACTATAGATGTCATCTCAGTACACCGACAACCCCAATGAAAGAAAAAATAAGCCACAAACAAGAATCCCTGACAAAGAAACAACTTCTGTTTCTATTGCACGTTCCCACTTTTTATTCTCACACAGCTATTTCAGATTTGTGGATTTCCCTTTATCTATAAATGAAAGGTTCTGCCATAGACATATCTCATCCTTAATATGCCAATATCTTTATGATAGATCTCCACAGCTGGCCTCTCATTTCTCTGTTATACCAAAGTTGTATTGATAGCTTCTTTGTTATACAGACACATGGGAAGGAATATCTAGAGAAATTCCACCCCTTCATCAAACTAACTCTGGAACATTATCTGGTAAATTCATTTCTTGGTCACTGCTGTGAAAGTTTGCAATGACCATATCGTTACCACATTGCAGCAGAAATCAACTTACTGCTACAGCTACTTCCATACCAGCAGCGCTCATCCTAACCATATATGCTACCAACTGGGATACACACCTTAAGAGTCTGGAGCAGGGATTAAAATCCTAGAACTCTAGTCACTCCAATCAACATCACTAGACTCTAACTCTTCTTTGACCTAATACAATGCCGACCTCAGGAAAAAGGCAACTGAATTCCTTTGGCTGTTACCTACAAGCTTAAACACATCATTCATAACCTCTCCTGGAAAATGATGACCATCTCAAGATAAGCATAGCTCATAGGCAACCCCACAACCTTAAATAGCTTCCCATCAGCAATGGACTATTTAACTCCTATGCTCACCAAAGCACCAAACCTTGCTCCATACCCAGATGCTAACTATTTGCCTCATCAACACATATCATATCATCACTCACATCTGAGGGTCATTCACCTGCATCTCTACCAATGTCATACATACCATCATCTGCTGTAATGCCCCTTTTGTGTCTGTGTTGGATATATGGGGCGATTCCTACATATAAGAATGAATAAACAGTGATCTGACATCAGTTACAGAAAGACACCAGCTGGTGACAGACAACTTTAACCCCTCAAGACATTCCACCACGAACTTCAACATTGCTGTTCTTACACAATGAAGGTTTAAAAATTAACTTGAATGGGGAATTGAAGGGGGAAAAAAAATCACCCACAGATTGGATTTTGTTAAGTGTCTCTTATACCAAGACTATGGAGTCTTATGCCATTACCTTAATTAGTTGTTATTACTCATATGTGTCCCAAAGAGCTAACAGTTTTGTTTTTGTGTCACCTACCTACTTGCCTTTCCAAGAAGTGCCCCTTCTTTTTCCTTCCCTTACCTACCCTTTGTATTCTAAATCACTGCTTTCTACTTAGAAGCTTTGTTTCCTGCAGTCCCTTCATACCATTTAGTGAAGTTAGCTGCTTCTTGCTTATACATCTCTGATTTAGTTAGCCTATAAGGTACTGTAACAAGGAACCCCCTGCTGCTGTTACTGGGAGGGTTTGTGTAGGTAGAGGATGAGGGATCAGACAGCTAATGGGGCAATTAACTGCACCTGGCACTGAGGAAAGGGTGATAAAAGGATGAATCAGGTGGCCAGAACTGGGCTGGACTCAGGAATATAAAATCTTTCCCTGAGCTGGAGGATGGTGGTAGGGTAAGACAAGTTTGTGTAAAGCAGTATCAGAAGGTGGGTTGACTGGTGTTTGTGTGATGTTAGGGAGCTGTGGAGAGTAAACTAGAGGGAATGTGTGGGCTGTATGGAAGTATCAACCTGAATTTGATAGGATTTTGTTTTACAGCTTTGTGGCTGGTGTTTGTTTTGGCTAGATACCTGGCAGACAAGGAGTGACTATAAGGATGATTAAAAGCTACAGACAGGGGTGTTTGAAGGTGTTCCTGTACAATAAGCTCTATAGGTCAGGCCCTGAGACAGAGAGGTAGGGACTACTGAGATGCAGGTAGACTCCCTGCCCCTCAAGGAAGGGGACTGCTGTCCATGCAAGACTGAATCCCAGGGGATGAGGTTTTAAACAGAAGGTCCAGGCTAAGAGTGCAGCTAGAGATGGAAAGGGAGCTGATGATGTGAGAGCCAAGACCCTGAAAGTGTCCCAGACTCAAGGGGCTTGTCCCTATGAAGGGAAAGTAATGAGAGAAGGCATAATGCCAAGAGGTGGCTGATCATGGGGTAGGCCAAGGTGTCTGGCCTGAAGTGACTACTGACCATCAAGGATATGTCTCATCAGGAATAAACAACATCGAAAGCATAGGAGATGAGTAATAGGAAGCAAGCCAGGGTTGGAAAGGTGCCATCAAATAGAGCTTACCCCTGTGGGTACTAGAGGTACAAATGTACCCTTCTCTGTGCTTCCACATAGAGGGAAGCTCAACTATGCTCATTCACTAACTCAGCATACTAAGTAGCTTGGTCCAGCAGCCTCAGTATCCCATGTATTTAGTATCACCATACTTCAAAATGGTGGAAGGGGAGCTTTAACTAAAGCTCACTGAATAGAGTTTAGTTAAAATTACCCTGCCACCACTTTGAAATGTGGGACACTGAATACACAAGCCACTGTGGACACTTTAATTAGAGCAGCTCCAGAGCTGACCACATGCAATTTCACTACTATAGTTACAATACCAAAAAGAACCATGTAAGGCTTTTGTTACAATATCAAGGAAAGTAGGTTGGAAAAAAATAGACATATCTGAGGGTTCTAAGAATGGTCTTTATGCCTGTTTTTTCAACCTAGTGTTTTTTATTATAGAGCCAATAATTGTGATAACTGTAAGACTTAATAGTACTTTTTTTGTTAAAGTTGCTGTGTGATTAGAAGAAAGTGAAAAAGGTGAGTTTGTTTGTTTGTTTGTTTGTTTATTTATTTATTTATTTTATTTTTAGAGCATTGCAATCCTTTGGTTTACCTTTTCTATTCACTAAGAGAAGAGTTAATCAGTATTTTGGTTCTGTTAAAAAATGGAAAGGGCCAGTCTAATAGTCTGTAACCTTTACAGACTATAAGGGTTTCTATGTATTGATCTGTTTTATTTAATTTTGTCTGTACCACATTTGTCTGTACCAAATCTATAGCCTGTTAGTGCAATATTGAAAAAAAGCTAGTTTACCACAAGCCTATTAAAATACTATTGAGAACTTGCAGTAATTTCCCTTAGAGTGGACAGTTCAACCCAATACGTATGATCTAATTAAAAAGAAATCAACTAGGTTTGATTTGTTTTTCAGACATTCTATACTGATCTCCCATTACTGGCAGCTGTAACATGGAAATGAAACAGAAAAGAAACTGTTTCAACAGTATTCTGAAAAAAAGACTTTAACATTTACTGCGATGACTATTCCTATTTTATTAAGATTATAGTTATTTTTAAAAGATTATTCTTTGAACCCCGCCTGCCTAAAAATCAATAAATATAGTGTGAAGTGAATATTTATTAATAACACACAACCTAGCAATAGTAATCTTCATAAAAAGAATATTCCAGATATTACATAAATGTAACAGTGCTAATATATATATCATTCAAAGAACCACCATATCCAAAATACATCTCTGGAATTACACACTCGGTTATAATCTGAAATATCAATTTTAATTTTAGACACAAATATACTTCAGAGGGTTACTATTTTGGTTTGGATACCCATAAATTCAGGGGCTGTTCTGCATCTCTGGTGGTGTGTTTGATCTCACAGACTGATATAAATCACAATGTTATGTTATTGTAAACTTAAATGTTTAATAAGAAAAGAATCTGGAGTATGCTATAAAATTAGGCTGAACTTCCTGTGGGGAAAATGAAATCTCACTTTGATTTAACACAAGTACAGTGTTTGTTGTAGGGTCTGACCTCCTGTGTGCACTGAGCAACCCTACCATCTTCCTTAGGACTGAACTTGATCCCTGTGAACCCTCAGTATCTGTTGGTCCCTAGGCTGGGGTGGGGCCTGGCTTCTGATGACTTCTGAACAAACCTTTTGCCTTCTTGGGATCCAAGCATGACCTTTAAACCCTGAACAAACTTTATATCTTGTCTAGCCTGCATTTGATCTCTAGTAGCCGCTGAGTGTGTTTCCTACCTGCAATTAGTGAATCTCCTACTACACCAGAGGTAGGCCTGACTGATCAGCCCAAGATGAATGTGTCTGTCTTTTGAATGTGAGCATGACTTCCAGTGACCCCTGAACAATTTTCCTTGCTCCTTCAGCCTGAGCACAACCACTGATGACCCCTGAGAACAGTAATAGTTAGGTTCCTCTTATCCATACATATTATAAATTGCTATCAATATAATTAGGTGGCTACTTTAAGGAAGTGGAGGAGGGAGGGTCTATTTTAGGAATAGTATGTTGATTGTATTTTTGAGAACACTAACACAATTAGTAATCCAAGGAAAGGCCAGTTTGGAACACTGATGGAGTGTTACATTTTTACTCATCAGCTCCTAATATCAGATCTGAGAGGCATATGTTATCCTTACCCACTGCCAGGAAATTCTGACAACAAAGATTTAGGAAAAAAAACTTCATAACTCATGCCTCAATAAATAGTTTTGTAGGCTTTTTGTTAGAAATAAAACTTAAGTCATGATACTGGTTGCAGGCAATAGCTTGTAAACATCTAAATATATTATAATTATTCCTGTAATATAAATAGAAATTTTATTCCATTAAATATTCAAACATATAGGTTAAAATTCACTGTTAGTAAACATGTGCCAGATAATATTGACCTCTTAGATGTTTATAAACATCAGGGACAAGAGTGTTGCCAAAGTGAGTGAAAATAAGTTTTCAAATTTCAAACCAATATCCTTGGAAGAATAAATTAACCTATTCAAAAGCATTTAATTATGAAAATGTTATCACAGTTATTCCCTGTATTTTTCAGGAACCACTGAATCACAGAACAATATGGGAGTGGGGTATCTTAAGACATCATTTAGTCCGACTTTAGTCGGGTCTGTTTAAGCCACCCCAAATAAATTTTTTTTCAAACTTCACTTGTCAGCTTTCAAGGATGGAGATTTAACAAAATGTCTATGTAATCTATTGCAAATGTTTAACTATCCTCAAAATTAGAAAGTATTCCTCAATAATAGCAACATAAATCTCACTTATCATTTGGACTTACTACTTCTTGTCCTGTATTTAATGGACATAAAGAGCACTTGATCATCATCTCCCTTCAGACTGTGTACGCATTCAAATCTGGGAGATTTTATCCAGGTTTGTTTTCTGAGTGGAACAGACATTTGAAGGCTACGGCCCAGTGCTAATGCTGTGTAGCCAAGTACGGCTCTGTGCAGATATCTCAAGGGAGTACTGCACTCAAGGAGCTCTGCTGGCTCCCTTATTCTGCCTGGTGACAGTTAGCAGTTTGGCAATGCAGATTCCTCATTCTGTTTGTGCCTGCCTGAAGCACAAAGGTGGGATTGAGAAGACAGAATGTTTGTTTGGTTTTTTTTCTCTGCTTGACTGGAGCAGTACAGTTCAGTGAATGAAACAGGGTTTCAGGGGGCAAGGGTAGGGGGCAGGATCAAAGCACCTTGGGCTGCTAGAGGACTGTGCTGTGGCTTCTCTCAGAAAAGAAAATATATAATTATTTTTCTCTCCCAGGAGTGATATTAACTTGTTGTTCCTGCATTATTTTTCTTCTACACAGCCATTGTTTCCTCTGGGGGGTGGAAAAATCCTGAAATCCATATATTCATCATTTCTTGTAGAAGAGCAGTGCACTTCCAGGAGACACTAATGTATGTAAGTGGCCCCAGGTCTTCTCTCTAGCTTAAAACCAGGTCTTTTAACTTTTTTCCCTTGTATGCCATGTTTTCAAGACTAAATTGTTTTCCTTTTGATTATTTCCTATTTGTCCACATTTTTAATAAGCTAGAGTACCTAAAACAAAACACAGTATTGAAGATAAGAACTCACTAGATAATTCTAGAATATGTTTGTTTAAGTCTGTCTTAGCCTTTCAGCTACCATGTCTATGGCGTAGAAGGTTCTATAGCAGATGGAAACGCAGAAGGAAGTGATATGGCTGCCTTTGACCCCACAGCCTGAATGACAAAAGTATTAAGCCTTGTTTATTTGAAGGAAGCTGTCAGCTCAAGTCAGGAGCAAGCTTTGGATTCATGCCCCTGGAGCTCTAGCAAGATGCCTTAACTAATTGCCACTATAGTTGCCAAATGAATGGCAACTGTTGGAAAATAATGACTTTTTATAGCTATAATTATTCCTCTTAGGTTTTCCTTTATTTCCATCAATTCTCATGGAAGCAGAAATGGCAAAGGAACCCCAGTTGTTTTTCCCCTTTTGTTGTTGTTGTTCTTAAACTTCTTAGCATGTACAAGGTGGGGGACATGGTTTAATGTAGCATCTCTTTCCATCCAGATGTGATAATTGAATTTACTGGACATCCTGTACATTAGTAGACAGCCTTATCAACTGATCTTATTTGAAATGGAAGTGTTTCTCAATTAGAATGAAAAAATAAAGAGAAGAAGGGGTGATCTCTGAATTATTTATGCCTTTATTTAATTGATCACAAACTATGTAGTCATTTTTTTTTTTTTTTTTTCACATCATGTTTTGAGATTGGAAACTTGAAAAGTTCATTAAAGGTTTCTTTTGAAAAGGTAGATGAGATTTTTTTTTTCACTGACTCCACTGGACGGAAAAAGATGATAGGTATACTTGAGGAAAGCGTTTTCCTTTGTCACAGCATAATTGATGATAAATAATTATATTAAAACTGTGAATGAAGAGGGGGTTAGTTGGTAGAAGAAATGAATATTGTCCCAATTCTGCTAGCCTAAAAAAAACCCATATTTTAAGATAAGGTATCTTACAGAGACTTTTTTAAAGTCCAAGTTAATAGCAGAGAAGAATGCTGTGTACAACCCATGTCAGGAGGATGCTCAAAATTTGAGTTAACTGTGTGAAGAAGAAAACCACAATCAAACATGTACACTTAAAATCATCAGTCCATTATATACTACTAGGCAGGTGTAATTATGCATTCTGAAACAGCTGCAAGTGACAGACAGCTTGCTGGCAGTTCTGCTAAGAGAAAATTATGATAATTAAGCCTTTGTGGTCACAAGGGCATATGCTGCTGTTTCCAGGCTTCACAATAAATAAGGGCATGAGTTGCATAAACTGTGAATGCAAAAGAAATATCCTTTGAACTACAGACAGCATGTGACATTCCACAGAAAAAAAGATTATTGATCTAACTCATTGCTTCTAAATAAGACTATATGAAGGAAGTGAGTCTACTCATAACATGAGCAGAACTTGTGATTTCTTATAATTTAAGAGGGCTGTATAGGTGTTATCACCCAAGAGTTGAATTTGAACTTGCAGTACCCCAAGCCCATTTCTATACAGTTGCCTAATTTAGAGGTTAAATTGCCAAGTGAATGGTTTGAGGCAAGGTCAATCATTAGTTGATCTCACAGTGCCAATAGCACCACAATGATGTAAAATTGATACATTACCACAAATTTACTACTGTATTTTAGGAATAAATAGGATAACTGGATGATAGCTATGGATTAACGATCAACTTCCTTTGTCACCAAAAGACAATCCTTCAATCAATTATATCCAGAGTTGCTCAGGATATTTACCTCTGTCAAAGGAAAATAGACCTAAAGGAAAATTTACCTCTGTCCAAGGAAAATAGATTATTGCCAAATGCAATCAGTTTTGTTTCCACTTTCTTTAGACAAGTCCATGAAGTAAAATACAGCCCCTGCCTGGAACTTCAGCCTCAAAATCAGTGAAATGCCTCTTAGCAGAATAGAAGTTTTTAAAGCCTTCCACATAGGCTTCCTGGACACCAACTCATGAATACTTAAGTCTACTATATTAGGTGCCTCTAAAGTATGTTATGGGCATGGTATTTGATCTAGTTCTGCCCCATATCAGGTCTCTCTCAGGCTGAAAAAAGACATTGTTTTTGTTATGATACAAGCTGTGCCAGGGTGTGTTCCAGCACTGAACTTCTGTTGTGTTATACATTTGAATCAGTTTCCAATCACTTATACCAGTTTATGTGTGTGTAATTTCTGCCCCTAGCCCTGATGTTTGGCCTTGTGTCTTATGTATTGTGAGTTGAATCTTGTATACCACAAATAATCTTGCAAGTGTGACCCTACAGATTTTGGGGCACCTGCATTTCTTCCTTTGAACCTGTGACCAATGACCTTGAGCAACAGCTTTTATAAAACAAAGAAATTTTATGTAGTAGCTCAAACAAAGCATCAAATGAAAGAACAACAGTAAACAACCTGTACATACATTTGTATTTTCTAATTTTCTATTGCTCGGGAATTAATAAGACTTTTGAAAGGCTCAGTTTAGAACCCCGGCACCTAGTTTCTCTATGCTAGCCTATACTAGGGCACAGAATCCCTGGGAGATGGGGGTAAGTTTTGGTGCTCAGGTTAGGTGCTCACCACCTGCTCTTTACTGCTGAAATCAGTTCTATAAGCTTTCCAGGGATCAAAGTTACAGTTAAAGCTAAGCATTTTGACATTGTCCCTAAACCAATGTGAGAGAGCTGTTTCATGAATATCTTCAGTGATGTCATCTTTGTTGCCTGGACTATTCTGGATGATGTCATATTTAGAAGCACTCAGAGAAACATATTTACAGAAAGCACTATTCAAGTAGTTTCAACAAACACTAAAAAGCACTCCCATATTTATTACAAAAGGCCCAGATGAAAGCTAAGGATGTTAACCAATACAGATCCTGGTTTTGTCTGTTTAAAAATCATAAATTCTCTGATTAAAAACCCCAAAACCCATGATTAAAATGAAACACCACTAAAATGAACACAACGTTTTATTGAAATATTTATAATTTTTGAGCAATCTGGAAGTGTACCAGTGCCTCAATCACTATACTAAAATTAATTCTAAGTACCTATAAATTTTGGTATGTGATTTTGGGTTTTTTATCATGGAAAATCAAACATCTCCCCCTGTTCCCTTTGCTCACCAGGATGTAGATTAAGGCCTCTCACTCCCACTCAGCCCCCACAACCCTGCTGGTGTCCCTTATTCCTCACCCACAGCCCCTCAAACCTCACCAGCCCTGCTGAAGGGGGCCCCCAGCTGCCAGAGCTATGAGGCTAGGGATCTGGGTCTGCAGCTCTACTCTGCCCTGCCCACTGGGCTGCAGAGGTTCTGGGTTTGGTGGGATTCAGCATGGTGGGGAGTCTGAGCCTGCAGTGGGCAGCAAATCTGTGCCATGAACAAATCCCACCCCAGGAGCGTGCACAGCAGTAGGGAGCCAGCCCACCCATGGCCCTGTCTTGCTCCCTGCTTGGACCTCCAGTCGTGCATTCTGGCCCTGGCCCCAAGCCCCATGCAAAGCCCTAGCTTGGCAGCAGCTCCAGCCATGTCAAACTCCCTCCCTATGGAGCCTTCAAGTCCCAATCCCCCCACCCAACAGATTAACCTGTGGGAGCGGATCTCCAGGCTGCCTGGCAGCCACGTGCATGTGTGAGTGCACATATGCACATGGTACCCCCTACCTGACCACCCTTCTCCCACTCCCCCCAGCCCCTTGGAGGCTGGAACTCTGCCAGCGTGCAGAGAGTTCTTTGCAAAAGTGGAAATGCCACGTGTTTCTCTGTTGCAATGAAAAAACTGTGTTTTTTCTTGGTTAAAAGGGAAACTCTGCATTTTTTTTTCCCTATGGAAAAACGGAAAACCTGGATCCTTGCTAATCAACCAGGTGGCACAAAATTGTCTAGATCACACTAGCTTTTTAACCCTCTTAACATCATCCCACCCCCTCCCATCCCCTGTACTCATCTCAGAGCAGGGAAATTCCTGGAGGTGAGGAATTCTAGTTTAAAGATGTTTACAATTGTTCCACTAAATGTGTTTACAACTATTCCACTAAATCCATAAAGACGGTTCATGGAGAATCTAACAGCTGCACTGGTAAGTTTGAAAATTTCAGCTATGAATGCCTCATAACATCCTATATCCCAGCAGAACCATAACCTTGGATTTGGCCTTCGGGAATCAGTAGGTACTCAGAATCTCAAATAAACTTGTCTCTTTAGGCATTTTCCCTGAACATTTACTGGATTTTTTGTTTGTTTGTTTTTCCCTTGTGGGCCACATCCAAACAAGTGTGACTGTGAGGTATGTGGTGCCTTTGACACATTTGTAGTACCACATACAACACATTTAGGTGTTCTCTGCACTGCAAGGTAGAAGTGTGGGGGTATTTTTTGACCCTGGGAGATCTCAGAGCCCAAAAAACCCATGCAACACCTTCCCCCCCCAAAAAAAAATAAAAAACAACCCCGGGTAGCATATGTGGGAACAGGCCACACTGTCCCAAGCCAGAGCTTGGACAGTTGGAGACAAACTTTGGCTGCCAGCCAGGCTCTGAGTGGCAGGATCGCCACTGTTGCAGCCCCAGGAGGCCCCCAAGACCCATGGTAAGGCTGCAGGGGCTGCAGCAGCCCAGTGCTAGTCCCAGATTCCCCACCCTACCTGGGGTAACTTGCCATGGGCTAGAAGGTGCGTGGCACAGGCATTCCCCAGGGACAAGTAGCAGTGGCACAAGGTGTCCTGCTGCTAGTTGTTGCCAGGAAAACAAATGTTGATGCTCATGTGGACATAGTTGTGAGAGTGAAAATAAAATCAAAATTGAATCCCCCCCCCATTTCTTTTTTCCATAGGGCTTGTGGAAGACTAAGTATATGACTAAAAGTAACTAGGTTTGCAGCACCGTCCAGTCAGATTTAAGTGTAGCATTCAGAGTAGCACTTCATACCAGAACTATAAAGTGTCAGCTTTATTTTAAAAATAAATAAATAATGGCATGATGCATCTGCCTTTATATACTTGGAGGAAGACAAATTTGCGTGACCCATGGCACCTATGTTAGATGAGCATCTCACAGCGGTAACCAGAGGGGATTAATTGAAAGCACCTAAAAGAAAAAGCTAACCCTGAGTAGATAAGCTGAGCTCATTAAGGAGTCTTTCTTTCATTTATTTCTTTGTTTCCTAATTGACTGTTCTTGTGGAAATCTCTTCAATTCAGAAACTGAACAAGGCACACACCCTTATGGTATCTTCCTCTCTTAACCATCTTTCTTAATGTTGAGATTGCTTTACATCCTCACTCTCGGTTGTGTCACCTAATGTGGTCACTGAATTTCACCTAAATCAGTTTATTTTCATACCAGCATGTCTCTCTGGGCCTCATAACTCTCCAGGAGCTGTCATTCCAAAGATGGATGTTAAATGAGCTCTTTGCTTTTACATTGAAAGAACTGAAGAGTTTTGTAAATCCTCTCATCTCTTTGTGTATTAGGCAAAGAGTTGCAAGTGGAGAAACTACTCCATCTCCAAAGTTTATTGAAATAGACAATGCAGTACATCAAGATCTGCCATAAGGAAAATGAGATTCCAATTTCAGAAGATATCAAGGCAAATTTCATCAGGAGTACTGTGTCTTCAAAGGCTTGGCTTGGCAATTTTCCCATCTCCATGAAGCATTTACTTGAAGTTCAGTAAACACAATTACATAGTATTACTGTTTAACTTCAGAGGGGAGGTCAGGGACCTGCTTTGAGAAAATGGTTCTGCAGTCTATATTTAGTTAATTTACTCTTCAGCCCTCCTTCTGTGAAAAGAGAGGCTCACTGCTTTCGAGTCTCCAAGAGTGGGGAACCGTGAAGGCAGTTTCATGAAGGAGAAAACGAAGTTGCTATCTAGCAACTGCAGCGCTCAAAAATATTATCTCCACAGATTCAGAATCTCTATGCCTGTGGCACTTCTTTTTTTATTTTTGGAATTTTTGCCTTCAAGATATATCTATAGGCAGAGAGGACACACAGAGAAGGTGTACCATTTAAAAGTTATGTGACTAAATTTTTCCTTGATGATACCACTAAGTTCATCAACTTCCAAGAATCAACTTGAATTGAAGGGGATTCTATCAAACTTTGTTGTTCTTCCCTGAATCCATCCTTCCATTTCCAAATGCTGGTGCTCTAGGCTGCTTACAAATGTGTGTGTGTGTGGGGAGCGGGAAGTGATTTACTTCGAGCTCGGCACCCTCACACCAAGCGCAGTGCATGCCCAAAAGATGAATCACAATCAGTTTGACCCAACTTGCCCAGCATCTATATACATCATGTAGATAATGCACTTCAGTGGGGCTTTTATCTAATAGATGATTGAATCAGCTATTAGATAAAAGGACCGAAAAGCCCTGCTGAAGTATGTGATCTATACAGATGCAAAGAAGCCAGGTCAAACTGATGCGATTCCTCTTTCAGTGAAGTGTTTCTTTTTTTTTTTTTTTCTTGCCTGTCAGCAGCCATCTGCCATTCTCTTTCTCCACTCTAAGTTCAGGCCATAACTTGACATATTTTGTGGTCCTCCTTATATGTAGGGTAGGAAAAAACAATGGCCTACTGTTGGGAGACTATGTTCTTCTCTTATACCAGCATTCTTCTGGAATACGAGAGAGAACTGAATCTTTCCTTTTTAATGTTACTTCAGGTTTTAACAACAAATTAGGTGCTGCTTATGAGGGCCCTGTGCCTTGGGCTATAGACAACCAGGTGCTACTATGTCAGGAGGTACACCCCTTACTAGAGAACAATATACCATATTTGTCTTTGTTTTCCAACCTTGAAACTCCTATTGAACGGAGATGCCAATTTAAGCTGTTCTTCATTGAGACCCCAATCCTGCAAAACCTATTCAGCATGTTCATTTTCCTGAAGCTGTAGCTGTTAGAATATTTAATACCTTCTCTACTTTCTTATATAATCAATTTATAACTGTTGCCTTACTCCCCTAATTTTGCCACCCTTGGTATCTCCTTTTCGGTTTTTTTTTTCTGTTTTCTGCAGGAATCAGCATGCTGTTCAGCATCTAAATAACGCTGTTCATGCTTAGGTGATGTATTCACTACACTTATCCATACAATACGTTTAGCCATACAGAGGGTAGTTATAATAAAATCATCTTACAGAAATCTTTTACACTATGAACAAAAGTAACAGTGCTATATGGATATTGAACATTAAATTATTGTCTAATTTTTTTGTGTGTCAATTAGACATTGCATTCATCAAGATTACGTAATTATTACAGACCTGTAGATGGTGCTTTCATTCTTTGAGTGGTATTTATGGTTTTCATAAGATATTTATGGGTATATCCAATAAATAGGATTGAGTAAATTCTGGGAAGTGTCACTGTGTATTAGAGCATAATATAATGGAAAGTCTTAAATAAATGACTATAGGTGACAGTCCAGTAGCTTACAAATGGGTTGTGTGATCCTCGTTTATAAATTGCAAGTCTTCCAACAACTGACATCTTAAAACATATATTACTAAGTACTGGTATTAACCATTTTATATCACATAACTCTCCCGTGGCACATTGGTCTATCTTTAGAATCAATATAGCAACATGCATATACTGTGCCCTTGTTACAGTATCTCCAGTATATGATGAATAGTTAGCATATATTATCCGTGTGTGGCATAAGGATTCTTGGACCAACACTATGCAAACCTGGCCCCTCTTTGTATTGTTTTTATATCAAGTTGGTAATAAGTAAGTGGTTCAAATGTGTCTCTCATGTCTGAGGTCTCAGGAGACAGCTTGTGATGACTCACATAGGATCATGTTAGACTTCTACTTAAGGCAAATTTGCCACTTTGAAGGATCTGGATTTCCATTAGGGAGTAGCAATACAAAGATTCAGTGATCCACAAAAAATGAAAGTGTGAGCAACTCAGTCACTGTTAAACTGCATCTCATCATAGTGAATTCTTCTTCTGATCTGACAAGGTCTTTGTTAGGAAGCATTTATTTCTAAGTTTCATTACTGCAGGCTTGTGCGAGGGAAAACACACTGAAAGACTTTAATTTATCACTAAAAGTTATTCAAAAGAGAGTTATAAATCTTTCAGTCACTTCTTATTTGACAAAAAATATTTATCATAAATTAGGTGTTGAGTGATGAGTCTGATTAATTTTAAAAAGCATTCTAATAATTTTGCTATGGCTTTGTAGACTGGCTCCAACAACCATCTCTGAATTTACTATATTTTTGGATTTTTTTTTTTTTTTTTGGCCAAATGTTTTCCTGGTGGAAAAATTTCTTCCAGAAATATTTATATGGTGACACCTAGTGGTTTTAAATTAAACACACTCATAGTCAGGGTTGATAACCAGTAGTATCATTGTGTCTCTTCCCTTTGAATACAACATACCCTCATTGAATACACTATTATAAATTTAAATTAGGGAACGTAGGCATTTTCTACATTTGGAAATGTACACCTAACATGCTTCCCAATATTTGGTGTATATTCATTAATTCTTGAAAAGACCCTTATCATTCTGTTTAGATTCACAACAGGATTCTTCATTTTTATTTTACCTAAGTGCACTTGTTTCTGTTGTGATAGCATGGAGGTAAATTCTGTCCCCATGATTCAGCTAAACATGAAAACTTTCAGTCACTTTTATAGCCAACAGAAAAGAAGATTTTCTTCAGTTCATGGACATTTTCCTGCACAGTTACAAAACGAATTGGACACTGAAACTACAACAGACCTCTTCTAGTAAATCATAATAATGGTCTTTAAAAGAAAAGTGGATAACTGTTTTTGCTTTCATACCCCAAATCACTCAGTTTCTGGAATGACATTTAAATTTATGTGGAAAATATGCATATCCTACATTCAAAACAAGATTGCTAACAGAGAAGCCAGTGTCAAAGTTGCACGTTTAATATTCAGGCAGATATCTTACTATAGCTGAATAAATATTATAATCTCTTACTCTGTCAGTAAGGTTTTCAAAAGTGCCTAAGTTGAAAGCACCACCTTTAAGAATCACTGACACTAAACCTTTCTTAGTTCAAGGCTGTTTACAGACATTCAGTATCTCTTGGGAGAGTCATTCCCAGTTTCGCCCAGGATAAAACATAAGCACTGAGGTGTTCAGACTTTTTCTCCCAGGCTAAAAATGGCCAGTCCAGGAGAAGAATAACCTTGAAGCAACAAAGGTTAATTTAATTCCTGCAAGAGTTTCTCCTGGGAGAGTGAATGTGTGTACATGCCGTGGTTTCTCTCAGAAGACCATACAGTCCTCCAATACCATTCTCCTCCCTCCCTTGCCCCCAGCCTTTAGGGATATAGTGTGTTACTTGCTGGACTCTGAACATGCCCCCTTCAGCCCCCACATGATGCTACAGCACAGTCAGCATCTCATGTTGATACTCCCAATTGTGTCAGTACTGCAAGCTCTCCTATCTCTAGGGCCTCAGCACTTGAATGTGTACATGTAACTCTAGGTAAGATGTTTGTTTGTTTGTTTGTTTTTAACCAGGATAATAAACCTGAGAGAATTCTCTCAGATGATTTGAATGTGCATACGCAGCCCAAGGTACTTATTCTTTTAAAAACTCCTGTGTTGTATTTAAAAGTACGAATCTGAATCAACATGTAACAGTGTTATGCATGAATGTTGCTGAAGTTCAGGTATCTTATGCATTTATTTCAGTTGGATTTATGTCCCTATCAATCTGGAGGGAGTATGTACTAAATAGAGAGGTACATAGGGAGATATATACTGAGTCTTTTGGAAAATAATATAAACTATTGGACCTACTTTCCAATTACTTATTTCATAAGTTCCAAAAGTTCTGCTTTCTAATTGACCTTGCTCATGTTCAAAGCCAAAGAAGTTCCTTACATGGAATGAAAAGCCTTTTCCATATTTCCTAATCAAAGGGAGTATTAGAAATGACACTTTAATAGTATGTTCTGTATTCACCATGGGCCACATTCTGCTTGCCTTATTCCTGTACAGAGTCCAATTTGTTTCAGTGGGACTAACCATATGAACCATATGACTGGTTATACATAACTAAATAAAACTATAGGCTAAAATGTTTCTATACTTACAGAAGTGATATATGAGAAACTAATATCCTTCTTCAAAGCTCAGAAAGAATATTGTTTTCTATATTGGGGGAAAAAATACAATGTATAAATAAAGTAAGACACTGACCCACAGAAAAAAAAATCTTGTCTGATTGATTTAATTTCCTAAAGGGAATGGAACAGAAAGTCCAAGTTTGGTTAAGATCTGGGGTAAGTCCACAATGATTTCAAAGAACTTTTGATCGAGCTCTTACCATTTCCTTCTAAGATCTGTTGCCCAAAGACTGAAAAGAGGAATCAGTGAAATAATGTATCGAGCCCGTCATATTATGATGGAATGCCTCAGGACTCTGAACTGGCTCAATTATCAAATAGGCTTTCTGAAGGGTAATAAACTAGAAAATAAAAAGCAGAAAAAAGACTACATACTATATATCTTCCTGTGTGCAATCCTACACTGGGAAACTGTAGATATAATAAGCATGTTCTATGAAGGAGGCACAGATTGTGGTGTAAGTAGAAGCCAAGTCCCAAATCTTATTTCACCTGTAAGGCATCTAAGTGTGATTTTATTCCATGGTGTTTGAGTCTTTAAAAGAACACATTCACTTTGGAATATGCTTTCGTCTTAGCCTCAAGACTAAGTTAGAAAAAGCAGTGAAGAGGAAAAGGACCCACCAAGTTTTGCATTACCAATTTTTTTTCAGGGATTTAAGCTGGATCATACCTAGGCACCTAAGAGGTGAACTAGGATTTGGATTGTAGTTATATTTACATAGTTACAGTTGCTTTACAAAATAGTTACAAACTATATATATTTAATATAGAGTCCATAGACTGGAAAGCACTCTTTCTCACGTTAAGAATTATTACTTTTGTTTTCCTTATTTTCTTGTATTATGGAGAAAGGTGAGATGGTGATTACAAGGAAGGCAACTTACAAAGCAGATTCTTTTTATTTTATGTTCCCATCTTTTTTGTTTTTAATTCAGTGAGAAACTGTCCCCCCACCCCTCCTGCTTTGCGGCTTTGCCAGAACCAATAATTTTCTTACATGTGTCCATGAAGAAAAAAGGCAAAAATTCCTTCAGTCTCATTTATATTGTATGCAGATGGTACAAGTCCTTCAAGACTCATTTCTTTAAAATTACCTTCCAAAAACATTTTCTGCTCTACCATTTTTGCCTTCTGCCTGATTTGCCCACTCCCTCTTCAAACTATACATGTACCATATAAGCACTGGGTAAAATGGTACCTTAACTTTAAATATCCAAATTAATTATTATTTCTTGTTGTTTTGTTTTCTTGGGGAAAAAAATTCTGTATTGTGTCCGTACTTTTTGGTTGTACTGCTGACAGATTTGAAGACCTCCTTCAGGTTAATTAAATTTTTTGGCACTCTTTCATTTTCTTGGTGAGCTTATGCTGATCTTGAATAAAATATTGTACAACTTAAGTATTTCCCCTTTTATTACTATCCAACTGTTCTGAGAGCACAGCACATAAGTGAATAAAATGATAAACTGTGCATGTACAGTTCTTAACTATGACTCTCCTGCCTATCATCTTCTTTGTGGTGGACACAACAAAGGAAAGTATACAGCAGCAGGCCTAAATCTATTGCTTTTATTCTGCACAGGAACAAGTAGTGTCCGAACTCGGCACAACAGGGATCATATGCATTTTACAAGACTGAAAGGAGATATATTAATGAAGTCAAAGGATATGGATGAATCAAAAAGGGGAATTTTCCTTCCTTTGCTCCAGAATAGTGATTATCAATAGCAGAGCTGGTTAAAACATTGGGCTTTGGCTACATTAAACTTATACAAGACAGAGGGAACTGATGAGGGTGCAAACAGAAGTGACAATTTTCACCTGATCTAGCCACGGAAAGCAGTGTACAGCCATAGCTGCAGACAACTTCAAAAATAGCCGGATGGGTGAAAAACGTATACCTTATTGCATGAGGTATCAGATACAGACATTTCAAAATGTAGCATATTCTGTAACTTGTGGCTGCAGAGCAACCAGCCTGTCATTGTTTTCAGAATGGAAGGGGGGAAAGGGAGCAGCTCAGTTTGGGGGGTTTTCAGCCACCCTGGAGGGGGGCTGGAGGGCAGGTGTATTGGAGCCCTCCCCAGGTGGTGGGTTCCAATTTACCACCAAACCAGCTGGAGAGCCCCAAGAACAAGCTCTCTCTGCTGCCTTACCCTCCTTCCATTCTGAAAACAGTAAGTACCAGCAGAGATATGTGGTCATTGCTATGGAAACCTAGCTGCAAACTCCTAGGGGTAGTTAGATTCCCCTCCCATCTGGAACCAACAGTGAACTTCTGTTTGGGCTGGGGTAACCTTGTAACTTAGAATGCTTTGCAGAAGATGTTCTGAGTTGCAGCTGGGAGCTGCACTGCCATGTGCACCCTTAAAACATAAGCATCCAAATCAAAGCTGTGCAGGGAAGAAATGGTATTGACTCTCTGAATGTATGACTGTCACAGCATATTCTACTTTTAAGACCACTTAACATTCTACAGATTTGATATGGTCTAAGTGTAACGTATAAGTTCATGCAGTAACTATCAGCATCAGTTAGCACTTTACTCCATGTGAATCCCTCTGCAGCCCACTCTGCTTCTCAAAGTCAAAAAGTTCCTAAATCTTTCCATTTTCTCAAGACTTTTTCCTTAGTATTCAGCAAAAAAGTCCTAACATTGACACTTCCAACTGGAAAAAAAATTACTGTGATAAAATTGTATTTGGTTTACTCAGTTAAAATATAAAAACCCTATAACATCACGGGACTGATACCGTAATTAAGTATCCTAGAGTAACGTGAGCTCACCTTAACTAAGAGTATAGGAATCAGTACCCAAGTACTTCAATGGAAAGCGCAGTCTACCCCCACCTCAGGAACATGTATATAAGTTTAAATATTTGTATCATCTTCAAAAGGGATTTCATCATTACGCACCTGATTGTTTGCTGAATAGGAACCACAAGGAATTGCCCTTAAACACCTTTTCTTAATTCAGAGCAGTAACAACAGGCAGTTCCTCTCACAGTCAACAGGTAACGAAAATTAATTAATTTATTTACTTACATTAAATTTTACTTATATAAACAATTTCATCCTTTATTTAATATATTTGAAGTTTGCACATACGTGCACACACATGTGCACGCATGCACACACGTGCACGTTTCTCTCTGTTCCCTTGTTTTCTAATAGCAATTTAACAGCCAAGGCCCATGTCAGCTAGCCTAACTAAACCAAAGGAAGTGGTTTCCCTAGCAACAGAACCCATGTAAAATCTCTCAGAACATCTGTTCTTTCCAGTCTAATTTTATTCAGCTTAGCAATGTACACGTAGAAAACTGGATGTCTACTTCAATGTGTATCTTTAAGTGCTCAGGTGATTTATGGCAAGGGGACGTAGTTAAGTCAGAAGACCCATGTTACTCAGAACCTGACAAGCACTCAAAGTATTTGACCTGTTTCCATTTATAAGTGATTAGCATCTTACCAACAGAGCATGTAATTTCACCATATCTCTCAATGAAATCCTTGGCAGTCAGTGACATTATTTAAACTTGAAAAATCCAGCTAGGTATAGTAGGCATTTTTTGTGTGTGAAATGACAATACATAACTGACACTGCAGCTCCACTGTCACCCGTAGGCTTCCTAGTCAGCCAGAATTCATAATTTATCAGGCATAGCAATATAAAAGGGCAATGTCCCCGAGTGCTTGAGAAAATTTCTGTCAACTTTTAGTTTGTAACATTTTTAAGTGATACATTTTCTTGATTGGCTTGGCTCACTCGCTTAAAAAATACACAAGAGATTTTTACCTTCTTCTTTTAGGTTTTATTTATTTTTGTAGGCTTTTATAAACCCTCTAAGAAACCAATATTACTCTGTTATGTCTAATAAAAACAAGGCTTACAATAAACTTTACCATTATTATCAGTCTCTCTGATACCATTTCTTAGCTCCTATTGTACCTTAAGCTCTACCATAATTATCCTCTTTATAAAATTGTAAAGGATTCCCGTTAACATGTTTTTATGTCAAAACTAGAGATTTTTAGAATGGCAGAATACTTTGCTAAATTTGTGCAGGAGGTCTTTAGCATTTCTCGTATGATATAATTTTTACTTGAAGCTTTTCATATATGTTGTTGCTATTCATTCCTTAGCATTATCCTGATTCAGCAACTAACTCTATATGTGCTTTATAAAACCCATAAAATTAGGGTTTATGGAAGCCAGGAATAATTACCATTTATTATTTGCCCAGTCAGGTCCCCCATTTGCCAAATGTGCTTTTCTTATTAGTGAGTAGGGAGAGAATGAAAAATACTGTGTATCTCATTGTACAGTTGGGAGGCATATGATAATAATATTCTCTAAAAAAAAGGAGAAAAGCACTTTCGACCATTTATAGGCTTCATCATTCGATCTTGCCTACTGTGACTGAGTTTCCAGACTTGGTTATTTTACAGTTTAAACAAAGTCAGACAAGTCTTGCTTATGCATAAATAATTTTTAAATTGATAACATGTTATAATAGCAATGCCCCAGTTTCTCTACACCAAGAATGATACTACTATGGGTGGCTTGGTGATTTTAAGAATGAATATTACCTGCTTGTAAACTCCCATTGATTTCAATGGTTTATGATCAGGTTGCTATTGGGGATACACACATTATACTGAAGGCTTTTAGAATCATTAGTGGTTAAGTAGTAGACAAGCCATCCTGAAACTAGTATGTTTCCAGGATCTTAGCTGAGTAGTAACTGGATTTTCAGAAACTGATGCTAACCTTTGTAGGCTGGGAGTAAATATATTAGTTTGATCCTCGTGACCACTTTACCAGAATAGCTATACCATTAGGATTGATCTGACTTGCACAAGGGCTTTCTCACACTTATGACATTCCATCATTGGTAGATCTTATAAAGCCTCCTAATCATTCCTATGTGGTTTCTATCTTTAATAACAGTAACACCTTCCTGTTCCTGAGGTCACTTCCTATTGGCATTTCTAGAACCTAACCAGAATTATTTGTATTAGAGAGCCTGCAATTAAAGAGAGTTCACTGTTACTTTTCAAAATTCAGCCTATTCAGCTATTTTTACTCCAGGAGATCATCATTAAGCCACAAATCTCCATGTACTTAGACTCATACCATGAAATCTGATCAGGATAACCTTTTCCTTTTGCCCACAGGGATAGTCACTAGGGGTGTGTGAAATGAGCCATATTCAATTTGGATTCAGCCCGAATCAGGGACATTATTTGGATCATTGTCCTGATTTGATTCAGCCAAATCTGAATCTAAAGATTTTGTTGCCTCCCTCGGGCACCTTGTGCCGGCAACAGTTTGATCCTGATTCAGAGAATTAGCAATTTGGCCATAGACGCAGCTTTAAATGTTTTTTTCTACATACCTCGAGGTACCAGGCATGGATCATGAATGCTGCAATGGTGGGGCAGATGGAGCATCCCACAGGTGTGAAGGGAGGGGTCCCCTGTGTGCTCAACAGCAAACCCAGAAGTGGACTGGAAATACTTCTGGTCCACTTCCAGGTTCACTGCCGAGCATGTGGAGGAGGGGCCTGTGCCCCCCTCAGCTCGACAATCATCTGCAGGGGGACCCTGGGTACGGCTCCCAGATCCAGGAGGCACCAGTCACCAAGCCAGGGGGACGTGGTGGGGGGGGAAGCAGCATGCTCCCTGGCAGACTTGGAAGTGGTGGACTGGAAGTGCTTCTGGTCCACTTCTGGGTCTGTTGCCGAGTATGCTGGGGACCCCTGCATGCTCCCATGGGACACTCCATCCACCCCACCATTGCAGTACCTTGAGGTATGTAGAAAAAACATTTCAAGCTATGTCTATGTCTGAATCATCAAATCTTTCTGAATCTCTCTGAATCAATTCGGAACCCTCCAAAGAGACTAAAGGGTCTCCTGATTCAATTCAGATCTGGAGATTTGGCCACCAAATTGGGCCAGAACTCCACCAAATTGAATCAGTAACTGAAGCTTTGTACAGCCCTAATAGTCACCCCCATTGTGACATTGTCCCCTCAATATCTGTCCCCACAACAGGGCAATGAGGGCTGTTGAGTAACTGCAACTGTGGGGGAGCTGCTGACTCACTGGGAGCTTAAAAGCTAAGAAAGGAGAGCAGAAAGAGGACTGTGAGGAAACAGTTGGGAGGCAAGAAGTCAGCTGTGAATAAAGCAGTTTGCTGCATTGAGGATCCAGGCTTATGGGCTGGGGAAGTGCCAGGGCATCAGGGGTTCCATTTTTTGTTTGCTTATTTGACTTTGTGTTTGTAGTTGAAAAACTATGTTTGCAGTATAGGGAGTGATTTAGGAGCAAATCAGGGAGTAAACCTGTCTGGCAAAGCCAGCAAGCTAAAAAACTCAGTTATACCACCTTTCAGGGATTTGAAGATTGTTATTATAACCCACCTCAGTAGTCTTTTCTCCAAAATAAAAGGCCACAGTTCTCTTTAACCTTTCCACATAAGTCATGTTTCTGAGGCCTGCAATAATTTCTGTCACTCTAGGCTACACTCATTCTAGTTTGTCCACAATCTTTGCAAAGTGTAGAGCCCAAAGAGTGGATATATCTCAAGGTGAGAACTCACCAGTGCCAAACAAGTCAAGAGAATCACTTCCTTTGACTTGCAAGTGATGTTGATATTAATACAAAACAATGTACTATTGGTATTATTTGCAGCATAAACACACTGTTATTTTATATTCATCTGTCTTATATTTATATTCATCCACTGCAATCTCTAGGTTCTTTTCTGAAGTACTGTAGGTACTTCCTCCCTACCTATTCCACTGTCTATAGTTGTACATACAGCTATTCCCTCCCAGGCACAGGACTTTGTACTTGTCCTTACTGAATTTTATTTGATTATTTCTCCAGTTTATGAAGGTCATTCTAGATCCTAACCTTATCCTTCAGAGTGTCTGCAACAATAAATAATTTGGTGCTACCTCTAAAATTGCTAAGTTTATGCTTAGTCCCCTCCTACACATCATTAATATATTAAATAATACAGGACCCAAGACAGGTATCTAAAGGGATGCTGATACCTCTCATGCTGATATTAAGCATGATCCAATCAAACATGTATGTATCCACTTTATAGTGCTTTTGGCTAGTCTGCATTTCCTTAGATTTCTAATGAGAATGTCATGGGAGATGGTATCAAAAGCCTTGCTAAAATCAAGATGCATTGCATCTACTCCTCTCCCTGAAACCACAGAGCTTGTTGTCTTACTAGAGAAGGAAATCAAATAGGTCAAGCATAACTTGTGCATGGCAAATCCATTTTGGGTGTACCTGATCACTTTGTTCATTTCCAGATCCTTAGAAGTAGATTCCTGCTTTATGGCTGGCTCCATGATCTTTCCAGGTATTGCGATCAGACTGACTGGTCTATAATATCCAAGAACTGCCTCCTCCTTTTTTTTTTAAAGATGGTCACTATCTTTTCCCTTTACCATCTGCTCCAAACCTGTTTCTCTGTAACCTTTAGTTACATTTAGATTTATATTTCTCATCTTAGTATCTAATAGGCAGAAAAAATAAAATGGAAAATAAATCATCTGAGAGAAGTGATAGCAATATCCTTGCCTGGAAAAGAACTGGAATTGGCCACAGTTTATGAAATAAATCTGAAGCCATCGAAACACATGTGAACTTTCAAAGATGATAGCAAATGGCTTCAAAATTACCTCAACCAAATACCTGAGTACTCTATTATAATCCCATCCAGCCCAGCCAACTTGAGATATCCATGTGATCTCTATGTAATTCTCTATGTGATCTCTAACTTGTTATTCCACTACACAAGGCTGCTTATCTCCTCTCCTTGCTGGCAGTTTCACTTGTCATCTGGTACCAAATTTATTCATAAAGACTGAAGTAAAAAAGGTATCAAATACTTGAGCTTTCTCTGCATCATACTTTATTAGATTCTGCACTGTGTGGGAGGACTACAGTTTTCTTGGTCTTCCTCTTACTGCTGGTATACTTGAAGGATCCTTTTCATTGTCTTCTACATCTCTTCCTAGTTTCCACTCTTTGTAGAGCTCTTTGTGAGTTTTGAGTGTTCAGGAGGAGTTTCTCCCAGGCTTTCATGATTTGAAAATAGTCACAAACTAAGAACTCATTCTGTGCACTGCTCGCGAACATATACCACAGCTTTAATCAGGTCATATTCAATATCAGGAAACTGATTGGTTGTAGGGAATATGCGTTTCCCCAGTCACAGCTAAAACACAATCATTAGATAACCAAGGACAAATATACAACAGCAAACAAGACATAAAGAAGTAAACATGATGATAGGGGAAGTTGAAAGATTTGAGGTTGTGTCGGGCAAGTGTTTACATGGTTATCTAATCTTACCAGAACAAAATCCATAAACCTGGGCTAGAAACGTTTTAATAACTGATGTTTTTGCTGTATGGTGTGCCTATCAGTGAAAAAAGGATTATTTTCTCTCTCTCAGTCTTTTTCCCTTTCACACACACACACACACACACACACGAACAGAAACATTGTTGCTTTTAGGCATATTGTTATTTGCTCTTGAGGACAAAAAATTGCAACCAATGCAATTGTACAATGCTCTCTAAGGAGTGGGATGAAAACCGTAATATTTTTCAGATCTTAACATGAACTCCCATTAACTCATTTCTCATATAATTCTGATGCTAAAACTACTGGGTTAAATTCTACTTCCATTTAGTCCAGTGTAGTAGGAAATGGTTGATCCTCTGGATCATGGTGTATGCAGAAGAGGTCTAGTCAGGTGCCTTATGAATCTGCTTGTACAGAGTCCCACGATCATCCCACCAAGATCTTTAATGCATATGCCTAGGAAAGAGTAGGGAGGACTGGAGGCTGCTCAACATCTACCATCGCCTCTTTGGACCACTGAGACAGAATCCAAAGGCCAGACTGAGTCCGTATATTCAGTGCCTCAATGGTTGTAGCTTCTGCCACAAAACAACAGATTAGAGCTGCTGCTGGCTGCCTGATGTGCCTCAGCCATTTTCCAACCAAAGACTGTCCATAAGGTGGTGAGGGATGGGGTTTTGAGGCATCCTACACTCACCTTACTCTGGAGGTTTCAACATTCTGATATTTTATAGGAGCTACCCCACCACAAGTAGCCCCAGCATATTCCCACCAGGCCCCCCAGTCAGATGCAGTTTACTGTCATACACAGGATGTAAATCTTGGGTGTGAATCCTGGATCACATCACTTATTCCAGAAGGCTTACTATAGCATAACTGGGAGCAGAATTTGATTCGTATTTAGACTATAGTACTTCAAACAAAGATTAGGAAGTGGTGATGATCCAACACTGGATTCACAACTGGGATTCTACATAGTATTATTTATCAAATGAAGGGACTTTCTAGTAGTGCAGCTAACTTTGTAGTATCTGTGGTATAAGTCTTAGTACAGAGATGAGACTGGTGTTTTCTGGTATGCTTACATTAATAATATTGATACTGTCGATTAATTATGCTAAATAAATAAATCCTGATAGTGTTTGCATTGATTAAACTGAGATCTTTACAAAAAATATCCCTCCCCACCATTTGTGGAGGGTGAAACTGAGGTTGGGGGGTGGGGGAAGGAATGATTTGCTGACTATGACACAGAAGGCCAGTGGCAGAGGCACAAATGAAATATGAAAAAATCGTTCTGATTTATGTTTTGCCTATATCTGCATAGACAGGGAGACTCAGAAAAGAGCAGCTGTAACCAACATATCTGGGGTCACATTGAAAATGGTTTGAATCAGTGGGTGTTAGATGCCTATATACCTCTAAAATTATGGCCTTATGGCCACTGGAGTAAACTGGAAATGTCCCCATTTCCTTGTAAACTTATAGATCTCAAAAGATTCAATTAATGATTAAAAATACAGTCTCATTTCATTCCATCTTAAATCTTTTTTGCCCTCTGAAAAGTGCATTTTCTACCATAACTTACGTTTACTGCAATATGTATTTTGCAATTTAAAAGTAGGGGTATTGTCAAGATATGGTTTTGTGAGAATAGTACACTCAGTATTTCTCTTCAAAGCATATTCTTCAGTCAGTTATAGTGGCACTTGACATATGCTCAGAGAAAATACTTGGTGACAGAGAAGCTTGGCAAAGAATATAAAAAGCCAGACACAGCTGCATTCTCATTTACCAAAAAATGTGAAGCCTCTTACCTTGCAAGTTTACACTCTGTTATCATGCAATAATTCTGTTATGACAGAAACATGAATCTCTGTAGATATTTCCTTGCCCTCTGAGGATGTCAAAAGCTGCAACCTTTTTTCTTTCCCCATGTTTTCTTTCCCCCTACATTTTTGCAGCCAAAAGTAAGAAAACCATTAACTTACATGAATCTTATAATTTTTTAGATTAATACTTCTATAATGATCACTATGTCGTTATGCAAAGCAGTGGTCAAAATATTTGAGGTTACTTATTCTTAATATTCCTGTGATCATGCTTCCAAAATTTGTTGACAGATAAGTTGTATCTATCTGAACCATAAAGATGAATATTCCCTATGTACAAACTCATGCTATATACCCACCTACACACCAGACCAGCCTGGAGGGCCCTCCAGGTATAAAAACAGAAAGGGAGAGGCAAACCCTGATACATTTACCTGAATCTAAGACAAGGTTGAGGAAGTGGGGGGTGGGATCCCCTTCTCAGATTTCAGTTCTAGCTGGGACAAGTGACTGCTGTAGCTCTCATTCTGGGCCCAGGCCTGGAACCAGGGATGAAATGCTGCCTATGTTGCGCCAGGTTAGATCATGCTCTGATGGAGAGAACAAGAAGTGGGAGGGAGTGGCAGGTGGGGAAACTGCATAACGGAGAAGAAGCATGGGGAAGATCTGTCAAGGGTTGGAGAAGAGAGACCAAGGGAGATCCTCAGTGTGCAGCTTCACAAGAGTGTAGGGGAGACTATGCAGTCTTCTATTCCAAGGCCTATCCCCTCCTCGCCATTTACCTTCTACTTCAGCTTTGGCCCTGACCCTGACCCTGAACCAAGCTATCTGGGAGCTGCTGCCACTAACTGCCCCAAAGCCAGAACTGCTGCAGGCAGTAAGCAGAGTGGGGCAAGTGGCAAAGGTAGGGTGGGGGGGGCAAGTGGCAGAAAGGCAGGCAGAGAGCCTAGGGGCAGCCTGCACCTTCCACTGCTTTCCTTGCCATGGGAGAGATGAATTTAAGACAACCTCCCAATGATTAGATTCTATACATGAAAAATAATGATAATTTATCATTTTACATGTATAGAATCTAGTTATTTGGGGATTGTCTTAAAGTCTGTGCCATGTAGGATTCAGATCAATATGGTATATAGAATATTATTATGGAGCCAAAGCCTTTCTGTTATTTGACACTCATTAGACATCTCAGTGTAATTAATGTTAGAATAAAATATTCAATGAGAAGAAAATGCCACCAGTTATCCTGTGGATAAAAATTAAGTTGGAGCACCACAAATACCTTTTGTAAGTGAAAACTGAAAGGTTATCTGTTGGTTGAAAATCACTTCTAGGTACTACATGATTAATGGTCTCAATGAAGACTACTCTTGGAAGTAAAAATTAAAACCCAAAGTAGTTTGGGAGTTTTAATGGGCAGGACTGCAAATGCAGAACAGGTTGCTGTCTCTATGTTGTTAAAGTTATCTGTAAACTGGAGTAGACATTAATTCTTTAGTCTGAATTCTTCATTGACTCTCCAGGGATTCACTTTAAAGACAGAATAAATTCATGAGTGATCTGAACTGTACAGCTGTGCACAACATCCAAAAAAGAGAGCAAAATTATTTGCAGGCATTGGCTGATCAATTATAAGGAAAAAAGAATGGTAACAGAAGATGGATATACACAATTAGAATAATCTATTTGTATTAGACACAGTTTTGGCAGTTTTTTTATGAGAAGTTGCTGTATTCATAGATGTGAAAAATTGGAGCACATACAAGCAGAAAGACAGACAGAGGGAAGAAAAAAATGACCACACAATCCAATGTAAAGTTCTGCTAGAAGTAGCTAAAAGTCAAAGCTTCAGAATCAGTTATTTCAGAAACCTTTGTTAGACTCAGCTCTTAAATTTTGTCAGACACATCTCCCACTATATGTACTATTTGTTTTTAATTCAAAGTGATTTTATGTGTGATGTAAGGCACTCATCACATATAAAACCTTCCTTTGAGGTAAATTCTGCAAGTCCATGCTCAGTATTCAGTAAACATTAAAATCATTATTCAAAGGAAATGTTTAAACATCCCTGCAAAAAAACGAGTAAAGATATGTTGACTTGATCCATGCTTTGGGTGCTAAAAACCTTTTCAATTGACTTTCTTTAGAGAGTGTGGCAGGTGGGATTAATTGAGAAATTTCATTTTGCAGATGCTAGATTTCAACTACAGGAGGAAGGTGGGGAGAGGACTGTTTTCAGTGATAGGCCCTTAGATATGCAACTCAAGCTTCCAGCTACCCTGGTAGGTAACTTCTGGAGCATACAGCAGAACCTCCACTTTGAAATTCACCCCTATGTAAAACAAATATTCATGAACCCTTAGGAACCATTTAAGAAGCACAGAAGAACAAACAGAAAGGCTTTGCTTTTTCCTAATGAGATCCATCCTTCAGAACATTATCTGTCTTGCTAGCTAACCTCAGCACAAGTTATTTATTTATTTCCTCCCCAAGAATCTCTCTAGACATGGCCTTTTTTAACTAACAAAAAGGAAACAGTGATAGCCTGAGTAGGTGTTTAAGTAGTGAGTGTTGGTAGATGCCTTCTTCTCCCTTTCATCAGGTAAGTACCTCTTATGTTTTCCTCATGTTTTTTTTTTTTTTGTACTGCTCTGAAGATAATGGATTCTCACAGAAATGTTGTGAGGTTAATTAACTGTATAAAAGTAGCTTTGGTTCCTTGAGAGGACCTGTATAACTGTGTTGTGCTTTATTGCTGTTAACTGCTGTATTATTTTAGTAAGATATTAACTATAATTAGTAATAATGGAAGAGTACCAATATTTGTTGCTGATGGCAATGGCACCTCTGTTGTTAATAGTTCTGCTAATCCTTCTCAAATTCTGGGTGGCTTTTTACAATGGGTGCCATTACAAAGTTGATATTTACCAATGGATGCCAGAACCACCAAAGCTTTTTCATTTACTAATGGTTGAGGGAAATATAATGTAGATATTAACTACACACAGTAACTGTTGGAGAAATTATCTGAGTTATTGTGGGGTACTGTTCCACAGGATTGATATAGGGTAAAACAGAAGCTAAACAGTCATGCTGTAGTGTTTGGGGTTGTAGCCACGTTAGTCTAAGGACAAAGGCAGGCAAGGTTCTTTGGGCAGATATGATATTTTTTATTAGACCAAACAAATAGTTGGAAAAAAGTTCTTTACAAGCTTGTGCCCAAAAGCTTGCACATATTTTTTTCCAACTACTCAGTTGGTCTAATAAAAGTCATGCTGTGAAACATGGTTGAAAACTCTTCATTTATCCTATAGGGGATTATTTTGTGCATTCTTCATGATTATGGCCTACATTTTAAATCTAGATATTGTGTTAGAGTGCTTTATACTGTTTGTAAGTTAACTTAATGTTACCATATTTGTAATTTTCTAAAGCATCTGAAGGAAAGAACTGAAGGTGTCAATTATATACGGTGTTTGTGCTTGAAGTATTTGCTTTATCATATTATTTGTTATGCTTCTTTGAACTCTGCTTTTAGCTAATATGCTGTGATGTGCTTTTCAGGCAGGCAGAATTATAAAGAATGAGTGAGCTTTTTCTGCACAGGGAAAACGCATCCTTACATGTGTATAGTTTACTACTCATTGATTTGTGATCCTTCAACCTAGTAACTAGCAAGTAAAGCATTTTTATAATGATGGTATTGATGCAACTCAAACAATATAATTAATTATATGGATATAGATGACGTACAGCTTTCTGAATGCTCACAAATCAATTAATCACTGGAAATATTAATAAAAACCTACTATATTTTTTCAAGGGCAAGGAATTATTTCATGTTACTCATTTGCATTGAGGCCTCTCTTCAGTTTTAACTACCACCTGCAATATATTGTAGAATAGTTATGTGGCAGTAGTCATCTATAGGTTATCAAGAGCAATTGATTTACAGATGGTAAGTTTGTTCTTCTCTGTTTATAAATGAAAAAAAGTCATCCACAAATATTTGTCTCATAGAAATGAGCGCACATTTTAGAGTAAAATATATCTTTTGGGTTTTTCCATTTCCTACACTAGGATTCACTCCATTGGTAAATGTTATATTTAAAGTTACCTACCTGCAGCTTTCCTGTTTCAGGATTTTATTCTGGGTGACTGAAATTAGATGAAAGTTGTTCGTGTTGCTTTTTGTCTTGTGTTTTTTTTTCCTTCCATGATGTGTGAATAGGAAAGCTACTGTATTTAAAACAGAAGTCTATGGACCTTTCCTGTATATTTTCCTCACCAGTTTTCTGGAAAAAAAATTGCTAATTATTCTGTGTTTTTTTTCTATCAATATAGAACCATTTTATGCTCTCAAATGTATTAAAAACTTGCTGGATAGTAAACAAGAAGCCTTTGTGCAATTCTAGTCTGTCTTTATTTTTCATATCCATGTCCTAGCTTGCTTTTCCCTTCTAAATACACCACAGAGACCTCTATGTGTCTGGAGTATAAGTGAAGTGGGCTGGTGGGAAAGCCACTATTTTCTAGAGAATCACATTCTTCCACCCTAGCTTTAGTAGTGTTTGGCCAGTAGAAAATTAAACATACTTGCATTTGATACAGGTGCCTTACTTTATTCAAATCAATAGGATTATTCATATGTGATTGAAAGCAGAATTTCTCTTCTGTTACAGTCTGAATGAAGCAGTATTTTCATTGATTTTTGCTTTGTTCTATTTTCCTTCATCCTTTTCATTACCTAGCTCCCATGCCTTTACAAAGCTGTTGCTGCTACCGCTGCCGAGATTTAGTTCTTAAGCACTTAAGTGGCTTTGATAGACAGTGGAACATGTTTTGACCTATGCTCCATTGTCAGAGAAGAATTTCAAACTCCGTACCAGTACTGTAGATAATGTACGCATCCTGGAAGTGGATTGGTTTGGATAAGAGACTAAAATGCATATATATATAGTGGCTTTAACGATCTTCCCCCAAAACTTATTTGAACAGAGTTCTAAAACCTTTATCCTATTAGCCTCTACAGTTACTTCTTTCCTATTGTTTCCCACTCAATAGTTTTAAACCCTCCTTTGCTTTGTCAAAAAATCAGTTTTGCAGGAAGTCCTATGTGGAGAGGAAGACTGCTTTGCTCTTCCTCTCTTCCAGAAGGTTTATAAGTTTGGGGTGGAGGAGAGGTAAACAGATGGGGACCTGCTGTTTCTTCCTATGTCGTAGTGTGGCAGGGCAGCAGCTTAGCAGGGCAGTTCCATACCCTGGGTAACTGGCTATGAGTGGGGCAGTACAAGCTGAATGTCCTGGCTATTTGTATATCCCCCCCACTTCCTCCAGGATACCAAAGGCAGCACCTGAGGCTGCTGCCCTGGTTGGCCTCCTCCTTTCCCTTGCCCCTCCCTCAGTTTACTACCAGTAGCATGCAAGCACTGAGATCCAGGAACCTTTATTTTGGCAATAGGCCTTACCTGAACATTGGGCTATTGAAACCCCTAACCTGATTTGGGGTGTCAAGAGGGTTGGATCTTCTTAAGCATCAATTCTAAGGCCCTATCAGTTACCTGATGCATAGAGATGTGTTCCAATGCAGCAGTAAACAGTTCTGACCCAAGCATATTAACTATAGTCATTTAGCAGAAAAAAAACCTGTTTCATTGCTAAGCGGAAGGCAGATATGATATCCAATAGTTCACCAGGCTTCTGATTTACATTTGGCCTGAGTGTAATATTCTTACTTTTTTCTTTAAAATAGCTGATGTGATTCAAAGCAGAAAATAATGGGTGATTTATTTATTTACTTAGCATATGTATTTTCAGCATATTGTTTCAGCCATCTTAAGGTGATGTCATTGTGTGAGGAGCTTAAAGTCCACCAGGTAGCATCATAAGTGGACATGAGTCAACAATGTGGGACTACTTATGTATAAGGCTACCTATGCTGCCACCTAGCATGCAGTGAAAGAAGATTACTGGATAAAGAAAACATAATATTGAGACACAACTCTGATGTAGTTCTGTTTGAGGCTTGGGTTTGAAAGGAGTAGGCAAATGATCCCGGTATAATTTATGCCAGTTTTGTACACTGATATAGATTATGCATGGATATGTAAAAGACAGATGTACACCTTCACCTGGCTGCTATTAATGCACTAAGGTGGTATGAAAGCAGGTTTTGGTAAAAACAGCTACCCTGAGATGAGCAGGAAACAGATGACAGACAGATGACGATGCTGAGTGTCTGGGACCTAATCCCAGCATACAGGAGTAGGAGGGGCTGGTGCCAGACCCCAGATCTGGCCCAAGGACCTGTCTTCCATCATTCCTCTGTCCTATAGGGACAAAAGTTTGCACCAGCGGCAGAGATCAAAAAAAAGCATGAATATCACACCTGTATTGAGAACCTTCTCAAAAGTAATGCAATAGGGGCATTGGCTTTTAATAAGGAAGTGAAGTAAGAGAGACTCATGAGGCTAAACTGTCAGGATTTTGCATTTCCAACCTGGCCCATCAATACTTGGAGCTGGTGTTTCTCTGTGGTCCATTTATCATTTTATAACAAAAAAGGAGTTACAGTGAAATCAGTAAGACAGAGATAAGGTCATAGTGAACTATTTACCAGAAAATAAAATAGTTAGTAGTAGCCGAGTAAAACACAAACAAACAGGTTCACAAAAATTATATTTATGCCTTCTAAGATAAAGATCTCCATGGAAAACGTTAGATACAGAAATCTGTCTGTTGATTGAAGACACAATCTAGCTCACTATGTTCCAAAATAAGGGGGGGGGGGGTCAACAAGTAAAACAAGTGGCAATTGCTATATATCTTGTTTTCTGCAGGAAATAGCAGATTTTCTTAGAGAATATTTAGCATGCGCCTGCGTATGGTAGGTACATTTCCTATTTCCTGCTGTGTGAGTCACCACTTCCAGTTTAAGAGCTCAGCTGCAAGAGCTAGGTCAATTTTAAAGGAAGTCCTCAGAAAACAAAATTCCAATGCAAAAACAAAGCCACCTGTGAAAAATTATTTTTAAAAAATGATAAAAAGTTGTGGATTTTTAATATTCTGCAGTTAACTTGCTAGCAGATTTTATCTCTTTGAGAGCACAGCTGCTGGGACTAGCTTTAAAAAAAAGTAAAAATTAAGGACTCTTTTTAACAGATGGAGAACTGCAAAATTGAAACCTGTAAGTATTTGAGGAAATATGCTATGGATTTTGGAATTATTCAGGGTCCTAAATTATGTCATATTTTGGTACTTGGGAAGAAAAATAAATGTATACAACCTCAGAATTAGTGAATCTGAAATGGGTTTGAATTAAATAACTATGTTGGGTTCCTCTACTTCCTTGTCCTCCCAATATAGGTATTGCTAATCCTTGAGGCTCAAAAATGGAGACCTACTGTCCATTCTTAGATGCCTTTTCTTTAGTCATGGATTCTTCTGAGGGTAAAAGAGAGATTGATTGATTGATTTATTTTTAGCAGGGAAAGAGAAGAGAAGAACAGGATAAAAATGTCTGATGGAATCTAAATTAAAGAGCAATGAGAGGAAAGAGGGGTGGAAAATTATATGTATTTGATTGTGGGGAAATAGAAAATAAAAATATAAAAACCAGAAAATAGAAAACCACGAGTTGGGAAAGTTTTCAGTGATTCCTCAGTCATTGGCTTTTTTCTGATTTCGCATACAATGAAGTCAGGTTACAGTATGTTTAGAACTAAAAACCCAGAAACTATTAATTGTTTACAAATTAATATTAATATAAAACAAATATCCCCAAATGTGGAATGCTGTGTAACTACCAAGACTAGCAAATGTAAAGAACAAGTTGGAATGCTAAGTTTCACAAAGATGAATATTGTTACATAATAGGTAGTGTTCTGCATTCTCAGTTTTTATTAAACCCTGAAAAATTACTTTTTTCTTTTTTATCTTTGAAACATAAAAACCAGGATGAAATCAGGATAAAAATGAAAAAAATCAGTTTAAATGGGGGGAAAATTGGCAGTGAGGGAGGAAGGGAGTAAGTCTGGGACTAGTCCATTGGCCAGTCCCAGGGGTGAAGCAGGGAGGAAAGCGGGGAGACATAGTGAGATATAGCTATGCACTCCCCAGCAGGGTTGTGGGCTAGGGTGGCCTGTTCTGGGCTCTTCTTGGGTGGTGTGTGTCTCCGCATCAGCAGCAGGAAGCACATGGTGCCGCCCCCTGCCTTTCTTTCCTGGCTGCATTTGTGCCCCTCCCTCCTGCTGCAGCAGTTTGCTGCCAGGTTGCCCTGACATCTGGGGGGAGGGGAGAGTGTCACATGACCAGATGTAGAGGGGAGGGCCCTGACCCTGGCACCAGCACCTCTCGCCCTGCCTGGGGTCAGAGATGGAAGCCCTGCACCCCCAGACAGTGGTTCCAGCCCCATAGGCCTGTGTGGAGTGGCTCAGTGCAGCACCCAGCACAGGGAGTGGGGACAGGCTCTCCTGGCCATGCCCCCCAGCAGGGGGGAATCACAGCTCCCAGTGCCTGGGGAAAGGCCAAAACCAGAGCCACCAGCGTGCAGCTGAGACTTGCTCATCCCAGGAATGATTCCCACAGCCTGGTCTACCCCACCTGGGGTCAGAGCCAGGCGCCTCATGGCCGCAGGAAGCAGCTCCAGCCACCCTTCTCTGACTCCCGGGTGGCCACTACCACCCCCTGCCTTTCACCTCTGCATGTGGCCGCTGCCACCGCCTCCACCCCCCACATCCAGACAGAAACCTGTGCCTCAGGTAACTGGCACAGTGGTGCTTTTAGCTTACCAATGCCAGCCATTTTTCAGTTCAAATCTCTGTTAACTAGCATGAGTGTGGAATGGGCCATTCTCCACTTGTGCCAGTTAACAGGGATTTGAATTGAAAAAGGGTGTAAATAAGTAAAAACTGAATGACTTAAAAAATCAGAGTATTTATCAATGGAAATTAGTGAAAACTGAGGATATGGAACACTAATAATAGATTAAAGTTTTTCTGAGCTAAGATTTATGGGAAAGAAATATATTCTGTATTGTTACCATTGCATGATCTAGAACTGCTGTAACCCTACTAATGTATAGAGATACTTCATCAATGTTTTGCCTGGTGCTTTAACATTTTGAACCTGTTTTTGCTACCATATATGAGGTGGAAAGAGCAAGCCACAGCAAGTCACTTGTAAATGGTTACAGGTTTAGTGTTCAGCTTCAACTTGCTATTAGCTGTGATCACTTTATCAGTGTGCTTTCTTTTCTTCATTTGCTCACTTTCCTTACAGTGCTCATATAGTTGAAGAAAGGTACCATATATCCTCAAATCCAAAGCAAGGCTTTCTCCCCCCATACAACATTCATGGTGGGGGGAAGTCCCTTGTGTTGGATTTGCATACAAAGTCGGTGGTCAGGACTAGAGTCAGAACTGCATCAGCTGTCTGCCTCCCATAACTTCTGCCCCCTTCCTCCATTTACTGCTCTGGCTAAGGCCACAGAGAATGTGGATGCTCCAGCTCTTGCCCAGCCACACAAAAGTGTCCTGGAGCTAGAGCTGTCACAGCTATAGCTACATGGCTTAAAGGGCCACAGCTTCTATGTGCTCTATGCCACAGGAGAGAATGGAACCTGAGCCATGCTTGACAGTAACTGGTGGGGGACAGAGGACATAAGATAAGCCTGTATTTCCTGTGGGAGATGGAGGCCATGGGAAGCAGGTGGAGAGACAGAGGTGGCTCGTATATCTTGGAAATTGTCCTGATCAATAGGGAAGAACTGGTGGAGGATGTGAAGGTGATGGGAAACTTGGGAGGAAGCCATCATAATATGGTAGAACTGATGTTGCTAAGATATGGAAAGCATGAGGTCAACAGAGTTAAGACCGTGTTTCAAAATGTAAATTTCAACTGATGTAAGAATATAGTAGGTATGGGGCTAGAGAATGACAAACTGAAGGATACAGGAGGCAGGAGAGCTAGAAGCTTCTTAAGGGGACAGCACTAGAATCCCCCCAAAAAGCATTTCCAAGAGGAATGGCAATAAACAGCACAAGGAGCTTCCAGAGTGCCTCAAATGCAAAAGGAAAGTATATAAACAGTGGAAAGATGAGCAAGTCACCAAGGAAATATAACAGAAAATAGCAAGGTCTTGCAGGGACAAAATCAGGAAGGCAAAAGTAAAGAATGATTTATACCTGGTGAGGGAAGTTAATTAAAGACAACAAGAGGAAGTTCTTTAAGTATTTTATGAAACAAGAAAAACCAAGGAAGGTGTGAATCTACTGTTAAATAGCCGTGGCAAACCCTTAAAAGAAGAAGGTGAAGTTCCTCCAGAGCTGCTTTGTTTCAGTCAAAAAAAAAAAAAGCTGCAACCAGATGGCTAGTAAAAATTCTTTGGATAAGGAAGAGGAAACGAGATAAACAAAGGAACAGTCAACAGTTATCTTCATCTTGATATCAGGAAGTTACTGGAGGAGGTCATAAAGAAGTCATTTTAAGTCATTTTATCAGGAGGAGGAATATCTAATGATGAGCACCCAGTATGGATTTACTGGGCATGTCTATTATATAATTAATGTGAAGCAGTAAGCTCTGGGGAACACTCTGAACATGTGCCTGGGGCTGAGGTACATTCAGCCAGGTCAGAGCAGTCCTCACTGGCAGAGCCCATGTGTCAGCCTGCTAGCCCAGGTCTGCTCCTCCCTGGTTCAACATGCTGCAGAGGGGCTGGCTGGGGCAAAGGGTAAAGATAAATTTACAAGTACTATCCTGCTGCAGAGTTAATTAGTTTACTCCAGCCTAATATGGGCACACGTATAGCTGTGGAATTAGTCTACTGTGCAATAAACACCTTATTTAGGTGTTCCCACTAAAAACAAATCATGAAGGACACAATTCATCTCCTTTGACAAAATAATTACTTGGATGGGTAAAGGGAATGCTTTGGATATAATTTATCTGGACTTCAGCAAGGGTTTTGGCAATCTGTTCATGGCCTTGTCATGAATAAGCCCAGTTCTCACACCTCTCCTCAGTAGTCCTGTTCCCAAGCCCTCTATACATTTTTGTTGCCCTCCACTGGACACTCTTGAAATTGTCCACGTTGTTTCTGTAGTGGGGGGTCCAAAACTGGACACTAGCCATAAACACAGCTTTAAATGTTTTTTCTACATAACTCAAGGTACCAGGTGTGGCTTGTGAATGCTGAGATGGTGGATTGGAGGTAGCGTCACAGGAGTGTGGGGTGTGGCCTCCACTTCCTTGGTAGTTAAAGTAATTCTGTACTGCCAGGTCCAAAACGGGACACAGTAATACAGATGTGGCTTCACTAATATTGAATAGAGGGGAAGAATCACTTCCCTTGATATGCTGGCAGCATTCCTACCCATGTTATCAGGTAATTCTGGTCCACTTCGGGGTCCGCTACTGAGCCCACAGGCCTCCCCCTGCCCTGTACCTCCCCAGCTCAGCAATTGGCTATGGGGGGACCCTGGGTGCCTCCCTAGACCCAGAAGGCACCAGTTGCCGAGCTGGGGGTGAGGGGAGGGTCCCCCACATTCTCCGTGGAGGACCTGGAAGTGGACTTCAGGTGCTTCTGGTGCACTTCCAGGTCTGCTGCCAAGTGCATTGGAGACCATGCTTCCATCCACCCCACCATCTCAGCATTCACAAGCTGCCTGGTACCTTGAGGTATGTAAAAAAAAGCCCCAACTTTTAAAGCTGTAACTCTGCCTGAATTCTCGAATCTCTTCAAATCAATTTGGAGGGTTCCGATTTTATTCAGAGAGATGAAAGGGTGTCCTGATTTGATTCAGATTTGGAGAGTCAGCTGCCAAATCAAGCTGAATCTCTGCCAAATCAAATTGGTGACTGAAGCTTTGGACAGTCCTAGCCCACACTACCCCCCTCCAGTGGAGTGTATGGTTGTGTGCCATCTGTCCATGGTGGCCTCATGGACCCTTCCCGGGGGATGGGGATAGGGATCCATCTCAGGGAGAAGGATGGGGAGGGACAAGACAAAGGGAGGGACCCTTGTTACTCTTAAGTCTTTGCTTTTGTATTCTCCTTCCCTCCTGATGACTCTTCATCCATGGCTATGTTTGGTTGCTTGTCTCTCTGTGGCCACATGTCCACATAGCCTTTGGGCCCAGGTCCTTTTCTGCAGAGCTGCTACTTCTCTTAATTTGGTCTGTTCCCCCAAAACCAGGACTCAGCCACCCCCTGCTCTGAGGCTTTGCTAGCTGTTGCCACTGATCTCATGTTATGGGCAGTAAGGTAAATCCTTGCTTGGTTCCCAAACTTTGTGGTTTTTGTGTTTTATTAAATATGGACACTATATTTTCCTTTTTCCAATCATCTGGGACCTCTGATGATCACTGTAAGTTTTGTTTAAGATAATAGCCAGTGGCTCTGCAGTCCCATCACCTAATTCACTCAAAGTCCTGTGGCACTTTGCATCCATCCCAATGAATTTTTACATGCCCAGCTTTTCTAAATAGCTCCTAACCCTTTTTTTCACTATTGTTGGTAGCTTACCTCCTCCCCAAACTGTGCTGCCAAGTACAGAAGTCTGGGAGCTGACCCTGCCTGTGAAAACAGTGATAAAAAAGGCATTGTGGATTTTACACATCATCTGTATTATGTTGCCTCCCCCATTTAGTAAGGAATCCACACTTTGCAAAATCATCCTCTTGTTGCTGGCATACTTGTAGAAACCCTTCTTGTTACCCTTTACATTCCTTGCTAGCTACAACTCCAATTGTACTTTGACCTTCCAGATTTCACCCCTGCATACCTGAGCAACACTCTCATACTCCTCCATAATCATTTGTCCAATTTTTCACTTCCTCTAAGCTTCTTCTTTGTGTTTAAGCTCATTGAAGAGTTCCCTGCTAAACCAAGCTTGTCTCCTGGTTGTACTAGTCTTTCTGTGCATTGGGATGGTTCATTTCTATGCCCCTCATAAGTTTACTTTAAAGTACAACCAGTTCTCCTGGACTCCTTTCCCCCTCATAATGGTACCCCAAGGGATCCTTTCCATCAGTTCCCTGAGTGAGTCTAAGTCTGATTTTCTGAATTCTGAGAATTTTGGGAGATTTCAAATTGAATATATGGCTGCAGTGTGATTAAAGCCACAGAAAAGTCAATGAGGTTTGAGATGCATTGTGGAAGAAATCAAACTTCGCATTCTGGTTGAATCAGAACTGACAGAGCCAACTTTTCTTTATTTAAGGCTATACTGTGATCACAGGGAGAATTCCATACAGCAAGGGGAATCACTCACTTGTCTGTTTCAAAGGATTTCTCAGACTCTCTAAGTTTACTAGCGTATTTATACTAAAGACAGAGAAAGAGATAAAAAATACACCTTGGAGAAACAAAACAATAGTAAATTACACAGAAATATAGGAAGTTTACTTAAACAACTATCTATGCATAGGGCTATCCCAAGGCATGCAGGAATGCACAGGGCAAGATATCAAGATAACCCAAGGAATGCAGGAATGCGGATTCCTTATCTCAGAACATTTGAATTAAGCAGTATCAGCACGTCTGGTCTTTGTCTGTTTTTCTAGTCAAGTAAGCCAATTACTTCTACATTCCCTAATTTATTTATTTTTTTTACAAGTTAGATATTTATAGCCATTAGCCTTTCAACTTCTAGTTTTTCTTTCTCGTTACTTTCTGCTATTTCAACATACAAATTATATACCTCATTTCTGGTTGATGGTCTATTCTTCATTGGCTTAGCAGCATGTCTTATGCAACATTGTATTATCATAAACACTAGGTATACTCCAATAAAAACAACAAACAATATCAACAAACTATGAATGACAGTAGAGCCTAAGGAACTAAAAATAGAGCTAAACCAAGAATTCAAATTCCAGTTATCTGACTCATGCAATTTAGCTGCTTCTTTTCGAATATGTTTACTTAAATCCTGGATTTCTTTTGAATTATCGGGAATATAAGTACAGCATTCTTTACCTATTAAAGCACAGACTCCTCCTTTGCTGGCTAGTATATAATCCAATACAAGTCAGTTTTGCAATGTCATTTGCCTTATTTCCTTCATTTCTGTATTTATTTTATCAAAACTATCAGCAGTAGCATTAGCAATCTTTTCCAGAGATGCTGCAACTTTCTTTATCTCGGACATAGCTAAGCCTGCGCCATAGCTGGGGAACATTATACCCCCAAATCTTTGATTTTCTGTAATTCCACGAACATTGCAAATTCTCCCTTTAGGTAAACGAGATCTCATAGTAAAAGCAGGATACGCTGCAGAGACATAGCACGTTCCTCTCCAACCAGAGGGAAGATTTTTATAGGCCTTATCTCCACATACAAAATAGTGACCAGCTAATGCAGTATATCCACCTGTATTACAGAGTGGGGACATCATCCATTGCGAATAATAGCCTGAAAATTGACCTGCAGGGGAGTAGTTAGATATCCAGGAATTATTAGAAAACCAAGCACCATTTATTTTAAATTCTACCTCACACTTACTGACTCCTACTGCAACATGAGATCCATTACAGGTCCAACAGAACTTTCCAGGGGTGGCATAAGCTAATCGTACATATTCAGACCGGTTGCAACTTACATTCTCCCAGGTTTTGTTCCCATGGAAATTTGAATAGTAAGGGGCTAACGTCTGAGTTGCATTCAAGGGTACCGGTATCATGGGTATTCCTCCAGTAGAATAGATAGGGACATGACTACATATCCAGTGAGAGACATTTAAATCTATTCCAATTTGATTAACTAAAGACAAGAACACATTTTCATAAAGTGATCTTCTTTGTCAGTGCAAAAGTGTACTTTGGTTTACAGAGTTTCTTATAACTGATGAGTCAAGTTCATATAAGATGTCCCAAAAAGAAATGCTGAGAACTACCCAAATCACGACTAACCAACTCCACCTTGGGAACCAGGAAGTAGGTAGAGGCCTTTTTCCTGTCCTGAAGAGCATAGTGATGTCGTTGGGGCACATCCTCTTCGCTCTGTAGTGGCAAATCCTCTTTGCCAGTAGGCGCTTGGCTCACTACTGGCCTTGAGCTCTCCTGCTGGCAGGCGCTAGGCTCACTACCAGTCTGTGGAGGCTGATTACAAGATTGATATGGAGGGGACTCTAGGTCTAATGGGGCTGATGTTTTCTTACTGTGTGAAGCGTGGATCCGTGTCTGGAGTCCTTGACATTTTATTGCAGTGTTGGTGGTCAGGAGTACCTGGAATGGGCCTTTCCAGCAAGGTTCCAGTGATGACTTTCCTTGATGGACTTTTACATGGACCCAATCTCCAGGCAGGATAGAATGGCACGGTTCACCTTGTTCTTTGGGGAGAGCTGCCTGTACCTGTGAATGAAAAGCCTTAACGCACTTCATTAGTGCCTTACAATAGTCTAGAATGAAGTATCATCAAGTGAATGTATATCGCAAAAGTGGGAGGCAACAGGTGGTGAGGCGGGGAGCCTCATGGGTCTTCCCATTAGAATTTCATGTGGGCTAAGCCCAGTCTTTCAGTTGGCAGTAGATCTCATACTCATAAGGGCTATGGGAAGTGCATCTGGCCATTTTAGGTGAGTCTCAGCACAAATTTTGGCCAGTTTATTTTTCAGAATGCCATTTTGGTGTTCAACTTGGCCCGAGGCCTGTGGATGGTATGGGCAATGAAAGTTCTGTTGGATCTGCAGGACTTTGCAGACTTCTTTCATTATCTGTCCAGTAAAATGAGTTCCTCTATCAGAGTTTAGGGATAAAGGAATACCAAACCTTGGAATAAAGTCTCTGAGCAACTTTTTGCTTACAGTGATGGTGTCAGCTTTTGCACATGGGTAGGCTTCTACCCATCCAGAAAACATACATACAATAACAAGAACATATTCATAAGAACAACATTTCTGCATTTGAATAAAATCTAATTGTAAATTTACAAACGGTCCCCAAGGTGGGGGATGTGCTGCCTTCTTTGTTTTTACAGGCTTTCCCACATTATGGGCTTGGCAAATAGGACAGGTGTGGCAGTACTGTTGAGCCACAGATGGAAAAGTTGGAGCAAACCAATCAAGCGTAACAGCTTCTATCATCCCCCCTTTGCTCACATGTGCCATGCCACGGTGTATGCGAGCAAGATGAGGAAGAAGGACCATTGGGGCCACCAGGCAGCCGTCCAGGGAGCGCCACAAATGGTCAGGGTGTAACAAACACCCAGCCAGTCTCCATGTATGTTTCTCTGGTTCTGGAGCCTGATCTTGGAGGAGGGCAACGTCATGAAGACTTGCCAATGGAGACTGGCCAGTTGGAATAGACAAAAACACAGGCATAGCCTGAGGAGTGGAAATAGCCACAGCTTTGGCAGTGGAATCTGCCAGAGCATTCCCACGTGTAACACCATCATAAGGTTTCTGGTGAGCTTGGCATTTAATAATAGCAACAGCAGAAGGTAATTGTAAAGCATTCAACAAGGCATTTACGTATGGACCATTACTAATCTTGGCACCTCCTGAAGTGAGGAAGCCTCTTTGTTTCCAAAGTTGACCATAATCGTGTACAATACCAAAAGCATAGTGAGAATCAGTATAAATATTAACAGAGGCACCAGAGGCTAGGGTGCAAGCCCTGGTGAGGGCCACAAGCTCGGCAACTTGAGCTGAATACACATTAGGTAAGTGATGGCTTTCTATAACATCATATTGGGAACATACTGCATATCCTGCAACAAGGGAACCTTTTGAGTTTCTTTGACACGATCCATCAACATAGAATACTAGATCTGGGTTTTGCAAGGGGTTGTCCTTTAGATCAGTGCAGGGCATTGTTAGGTGAGCAGTAACAAAAATGCAATCATGGGGTTCACCATCTGAAGGGGTAGGTAACAGAGAAGCAGGGTTTAAAACAGGGCACCTAGTTAGGGTGACATTTCCAGCAGAGAGAAGCAAGATTTCATACTTAGTTAATCTAGCATTTGAAAGGTGTTGGGTTTTTGTTTTTAGTAAAAGGGCTGCTACAGCATGTGGGACAGCAACAGTAAGGGGAGAACCTAATACAAGGGTGGAGGAAAGTTCAACAGTGATGGCGGCTGCAGCTACAGCACAGAGACATGGGAGGAAATCCAGCTGCAACAGGGTCAAGAGGAGAGCTATAATAAGCAATGGGACGGTGCTTGTCTCTGTGTTTGAGTAAGTACTGCAAGTGCAAATCCATCCTTTTCATGACAAAAAAGAATAAAAGGTTTAGTATAATTGGGAAGGCCTAAGGCAGGAGCTTGCAACAGAGCTTGTTTAATAGAGGCAAAAGCAGCTTTGATTTCTGAAGTCCAGGGTAAAGGCTCAGGGGTATTAACAAGAGTCAGATTTTGCAACGGCTTGACTATAGAGGCATAGCCGAGTATCCACTGATAGCAGTAGCCAGCCATGCCTAGGAAGGTACGCATTTGGGACACAGTAGTTGGTCTAGGGATTTTAAGAATAGCTTCTATTCTGGAAGAGGAAAGCAGTCATTCTCCAGCAGAAATACCATGACCTAAATAGTGGACACGAGGAAGACAAAGTTGTAGCTTTTCTTTAGATGCCTTATGGCCTTTTAGGGCAAGAGAGGTGAGGAGAGTTAAAGAATCAGTTTTACAGGCTTCAAGGGAGGTAGATGCCAAGAGCAAATCATCAACATATTGCACAAGCACAGAATTTTCTTTAAATATTATGTCATCTAGATCTTTTTTCAGAATTTGAGAAAAAAGAGAAGGGGATTCAGTATAGCCCTGGGGCAATCGCGTCCAGGTATACTGAAGTCCTTGATAGGTAAATGCAAAGAGAAACTGGCTATCAGGGTGTATAGGAATAGAGAAAAATGCAGAACACAAGTCAACAACAGTAAAATAACAAGCATTAGGAGGAATACAGGACAAGATAGTAGCTGGATTTGGTACAACAGGAAAAGTAGGTAAAACTGCAGAATTTACTGCACGGAGGTCTCGTACAAAGCGATAGGTATTCTTTCCAGGTTTGTTTTTTTTTCACAGGAAGAATAGGCATATTACCAGGGCTCTTAGTTGGGACAATGACACCTTGCTTTAAAAGGGCAGTTATAACAGGGTATATCCCTTCTTCAGCTTCTGGACGTAAAGGGTATTGAGCAACTTTGGGTAAAGGCTTAGCTGGGTTTAATTTTTTTACAGGCTGGGCAGTATGGATTTGTCCTACTTCATTAGCATGCTGGGACCAGAGAAATGGAGGGACAGCTTTTATGATTTCTTCTTGCAACACAGAAAGATCAGGGAACTCAGGGTCAGGAGGTGAGCTAGCTAAAGTGGCAAGTACTGCTATCTCGTTATCACAGGGGACATCTAAATAAACACCATTAGGAGAGCAATAGATAGTACAGCCCAGTTTACAAAGCAAATCTCTGCCTAACAAATTAACAGGAGAACAAGGACTAAGGAGAAAGGCATGTTGATCAGAAACAGGACCAAGAGAAACATGTAATGGTTGGGAAACAGGATGAGGAACTATTTGATTTGAAATTCCTACAGCGTTTACAACAGCAGAGGAGAGGGGAGTTGTGGAAAATTCTTCAGCTTGAAGAGTAGAGCAGCTTGCACCGGTGTCTACTAAACATTTTGTAGAGATGCCATTTATCATGCAGGAAATGAAGGGATCATCTTGATTAAGTGGGAGAAGCAGGGCTGTGATGATGTTACTATTCCTCAGGCTGGCCTAACAGGAGGCTCCCTGATTCGGGACAGAGAATTGAGTGAGAGGAGGTGGTGGTGGGTTAAACGTCATCCCCGGCTGGCCAGGCCGGTGAGGACATTGAGCCTTCCAGTGTCCTGGTTGGCCACAATAATGACAACTGTCATTATTTTGGGACTGAAATCCTCCTCGTCCCATCCCACACCACGTCCCCTGCCTCTGAACTGTCCTTGTTGGAAACCTCGGCTTCTGCCCCTGCCTAAAGTCTGTAATTGTAATGACATTAGCTTAGTTTCCATGGATTCCTTTTTCTTTTCCTGGCAGGTTGTACAATGATTTGCAATGGTGACTAGTTCTGCAAGTGGCTTAGTCTGCCAACCTACAGCAATTGTGCACAACTGTTCCTGGACTTTAGAAAGAAGTCCGAGGACAAAAGCAGAAGCAACTGCTTCTGGGGCAGTTTCAGCTGCATTTTCAATACCAGAATGTCTTTCAAATACTAGTTTCAAGTGGTCCATGTAGTCTGCTGGGGATTCTCCTTTATTTTGTTTACAGTTATGTATTTTGGCCCAGTCAGTTTTCCTGGGGCAAATTTTAAGCACAGCCTCAAGGAGGCATCTTCAGGCATCTGCTAAGTGATCTCCTATTCCGGGGTCTTGAGTAGGCCAAGTAGCCTGTGCGATGAGGCGGTTGTGGACCTCAGAGGGCAGAAAACTTCTCATTAATTGGTTCAAATCTGCCCATGTTGGATCATAACAATGGATTACAGTTTCCAATTCATCTCTAAATTTCTGGGGTTCCTCTCTGATGTTGGGAAATTGTTTAACAAGGTTTAGGAGATCTCCTGGGGTCCAGGGGACAGGGACTGTGATTGTAGTTTCCCCATTTGGACCTTGTCCTGGAAGTTGGTGTAAAGGCATAAGCTGAGCCTTTTTAGATTTTAAAGAAGGGGCTGGACCATACTGGGTACCAGACCTTAAACAAGAGGAGGGGGTTGAGATTTCAGGAGACAGATGCCATGCCTTGGGTGGACATGGGCATGCCCCTAGGGCAGGTGACAGTTGTTGAGTGATAGTTTCCTGGTGAGGTGGGCTAATCCTGCCGGAAGAGTCTATTTGGTTACTTTGGACTTCTTCAGGTTCAGATTGTGCCTGGGACTGATATGGGGGTGGCACATTAAGAAAATCAATTATATCTTCTGCAGATTCATTCTCAGTTATTTGTGGATAAAGTTGTTTTGGTGCTGATGGTACTATTGATGGGGGGGGGCCCTTTTGGTGCACTTTTCTGTTTTAATTCCTTTATCTGAGATTTCAGTTTCTCTTGGGAGTCCTTAAGACTCCAAACTTGAGATTCTTGATGTCTTTTGAAAGCTTCTTCCATACCAATCAAAAAATGTGTCCCACTGAGTCTGTGGTATATTACTACCTCTTAACTCAAGGTCTCTGCGGAGATGAACAATTTTACTTAAATCAAATGTTCCCTCCAGGGGAAACTGCCGGCTAAAATCATCTCTGGTATACCAATTCCATTTGTCTAGAAACTTACAACTTTTATGGCCATAGTGTGTGTACATGTACAATGCTGGAGTCCCTTTTGGCAGAGCCGGTATGTCTTTTAGACTCTCCGCTCCCCATATCTTTAAACTCAATTCACACAGGTCTTTCATACAGGAATGGCTTATTGAGGGTGTCCGGTCAGGTTGTGAGATTTGCTAGTGGCACAGAGATGCTGTGGCTAATGTCCAAAGACAAGACTCCACTGCAATAACAGCACACAATGCAGTTACTCATGGTTAGACACGGCTCATTTATGAGGGTGGGGAAAGGGTAAGCCTGTCCACTGGGTCACGAGGTTCCAGTTGGGCCCCCTTGCATTCAAAACTGCCCTTCCGGACAGCCTTGGGGCAGCTGAACCCAACCTTAGTCTCAGACCTGGTCAGTGGCTCATAATTCTCAATTCATACTCTCAGTTCACACAAGGGAATTTCTGCATTGAGGCACAAGGTTCAAGAGCATTTCTTTAGTCTCAGCCTTGGTCAATGCTTATCGTGGAAAACACTCACACTCTAAGAGTTTCCACCTTGCACCCTTGCTTTCGAAGAGCACACAGAACAAATCTGTTGTCTTCGGGGCGGCTGCACAAGGTTTCCACTCCTGGCCTCAGAGAGACCTCATAGTTCTTTACAGAACTTAACTCAATTCACACGGGGAAATACTTTCATTGACAACAGCAACACAGAGTCTTTAACCTTAACTCTTTCTACTCACAGTTACTACTTACACAGTGGGTCTGACAGTTCTGGCAGAAAAAAGTTTGGATAGGGTGAGCCTCAAGCAGTGAATCAGGAAGACACAGAGACAGCCTCTCACTGAAAAGCCCCAATAGAGATTTCAAAAGGTCTCTTACCTTGGTTTGGTGCCAGGGCTTCAGTGAAGAGATGTCTGTGTCCCAACTGATCACTCCGGGCATCTCTATCTGAGTCACGGCACCAAATTGTGGAAGAAATCAAACTTTGCATTGTGGTTGAATCAGAACTGACAGAGCCAGCTTTTCTTTATTTAGGGCTATACTGTGATCACAGGGAGGATTTCATACAGCAAGGGGAATCACCCACTTGTCTGTTTCAAAGGAATCCTCCTCCTCTCTAAGTTTTCAAGCATATTTATACTTGAGACAGATAGAAAGAGAAAAAAAAAAAACACCTTGGAGAAACCAAAACAAGTTTATTTAATTGGACATCTATGCACAGGGTAATAAGGCATTCAGGATTCCTTTATCTCAGAACATGTAACTGAAATAAGCAGTATCAGCACTTCTGGTCTTTGTCTGTTTTTCTAGTTAAGTAGGCCAGTGATATGAAATCTGCTGTCAAGAATTTGAGGTAAAGTTCCCCCCAAAACCCTGCACCGATCTTCTTTAAACGTGGCAGACATCATGTTCTCAGCAGAGGCTACCACCCCTGCATGTTTCATTCAAATCGGACAACAAAACAACAACGTTATAGATATTTAATTGATTCCCCAATATACCCTATGTCCAGATCTCCGAGGTGACTCCAAAGCTTTGGAGCCCCTTCGGCCGGATCAAAGCGGGAACATAATCCAGAGCTCCGGATAGGATCTCTGGCATCCAGAACAGCCAGATCTGAAGAAAGATCAAATAGCTGCCTGCTCGCACAGGCCTAATGGTTTGTTCTGGGTTCTCATGACTTTTCTCTGGCAGCAGAGGTAGATAAGTATAGAGTAGGCCTCAGAGTTTAACAGCACCTTTCTCCCTATTGCCCCTATGTTTGAGTAGTCTGGGACCTACATACTTTATTCATAACTTGTCAAAGAGCAACTTTTATTCCACTGCAAAACTAAGTCTTATCATTTTGCTGCAAAACAGAATCAGTAAGTATTATTTTGCTTTCAGTTATAATATGCAGAACGGGATGGTGCAGGCACTAAGGTACATGGTTGAAATCTCAGGGGCTGCAAGTTTTGAGGCCATAGAAGAAGCACTCACTGTATAGCCCTGCTAGATTCCAATGAATCTGCAAATTCTGCTAAATAATTCATCACACAAGGAGATGAAAAAGGATAGATGATATAATATGGACTGTGTGTATAAGAAATCTTTATTGTATACTGAGAACCACTTCTTGTAGATTGCATTTTCCTCTTGCAACTGTGCAAATCAGTTTCTTAATTTTTTTATCCAGGACCCAGCTTTTACTTCTCAGATATGATATTGTAGGTGCATGGGACCTCTTGTTAATGGAGCTGAAATAATTAGGCATAAGTACTTATAATAGCACACATAGGAGATTTATGCATGCTCTTAGCACACTGTATTCACAGTTGTAGTCACTGAGGATGAAAATGATGCCAAACTACTCTTTCCACATTTTCAGGAGTTTGAAATATGTACTCAGTATTATGAGTACAGAGTTGGGATCAAGACTTTATCTGAATAATAAAAACAGTTCCAATATTTTGATGATTTTCTTAATGTCCTTGAGAAAGGAAAATCTAGAAAAAATAATTTACTGTGTAAAGATTATATCACTATCAAATTAGGTAATTCTATGAGATGCATCCAAAAATCATGGTAATTGAACATCCCACTGAAATGACTTATTTTCCTACCAGTGAAATCAAGGGGATTTTGGATGACTTAACGTTTTCATGATCAGGACATTGTTACCAAAACTCATGATCACTAGGTCTGTTAAGAGACAAGACTACAGCCTGCTTATGATCAGGTCCTCTTTGCAAGCTTATTTACAGAATTAAGGGACAGTTACAATTCTCTTAATGATTACCCTTCTAAACACCAAATAAGGATACATTTACATTTCCCAATGATCTCTATTACCTCTTAGCAGGTAGAGTACTACTACTACTCAAATCTGATAGAGGGGCAAGAGACGGGTCTACTGCCCAACCTGTTATTGATTACATCCCAAAGCACAAGTATAAGCACTCTAGACCTATCATGCTACCTGGAATAACAGGACACCTGTACATGCATCCAACACTTGCTCCAACACATGCTAATTAGCACACATCAGAGCAGACTCAGTTAATCGATTCTACCAGAGGGTGCTAATAAGCATGCTCCAGCAAATTTGGTGTCACATGTATTCAGTGTCCCTACCCTTCAACATGGGAGTGACAACTCTTTAACTAAAGTTTATCAAACAAGCTTTAGTTAAAACTCCTTCACTGCCATTTTGAAGCATGGGACACTGAATACCCAAGATTCTGCAGCTCATAAGTGCCACTCTAATTAAAGTGCTGCCCTACCTCTTTGCCCCCCCACCCCAGAGCATGTGTAAAAATGCCCATTGATTCTTACCTATACTAGTTCAAGAAGATGCAGGAAAGAGGAAAAACTTGACACACAAAGTGGCAATAGGTTGTCTTGAATTTGCTGAAGTCTTCCCAACCACCCTTTAGTTTACAAATTATATTTATATGTAGCTTATTTTAATATTCTGACTGGTATTCAAAATATTTCACTGACACACGGAAATGGATTAAACCATTTTTTCAGTGGAGTTGAAAGATTCCAATTAGCTAGGGTTTTCTCTCACTATCTGGGAATGCTACATGCTATATATCACTTTGCTGATTAGGCCAGTTGTAACATCTGTAAAGGTTCACTCTGGAAGGGGCTTTGGGCACTGCTTAGCATAAGTTCCTTGAAAATGGCCTATCCTGACAACAAAATTAACAAAGATGCATTATTATTATTTCAATAGGATTTTAGCTGACTACAGACAACTTAATTCTTATCAAAGGGCAAAACATTGGGGCTAGGGACAGACATTCAAAAAGCCTGAGCCTGAATTAATTAAATCTTTTCAGGTTAATCTAACCTGCAAAGCTTAACCTGATTTGGAGGTGGATAGACATTCCCTCTTCATTTCAGAAATGCAGGTACATGTCTGCAGTGGCTCAGCCTAGAAGTTGGGGGATGCTAGAGTAGCCCTCCCCTCCCTTCTATAGTACTGAGCTGAGAGAGGGTGGGCATGGCCAGGCCCTAGCACGATGTTCTGATTAACCCAGTAGGGAATTGATAACAATGTTTATCACCCCTAACTCAAGTGTTTATCACCCTATTAAGAAAACAATGAAGAGATATTACTTGCTACATGTTGATTCTTTTTTTTTTTTTTTTTTGTCACAACAGGGACTGTAGCCAACATGTGGTCTGCTAGTTAATATGCAGATACCTCTCAGCAAGGAAGATGGGAGGGGGAAATTCCTGCTTAGCAGGGAGGGGTGAGGGAGAGGGGAGGAACAGCCTGCAAGTCTCTGCTGGAGCTGCAGCTAGGGAGCAGAGGGAAGGGGTCAGTTCTGCTGTGGAGCCGAGAGCCCTGTCCAGCCAGCCAGAATGCTGGGCGTGTTTGGTTTATCTTAAACTAGCAAGCTGTCTAGGACGGACTTTGCATAAACTGCTCTGAGCCAAATCACTTAAGTCTGATACTACATTCAACAGTTTTCTCAAACTAGTTCCAGCTGTTTTCAGACTGGTTTATGTTCACTGAATGCCTATTCTGTTACATGTTTAAACCAGTTTCTGATCACTTAAACCAGTTTATGAGTAATGTCTGTCCCTAGCCCAGTTGTTAATGTTACATGATATTGAGCACTGTCCCAAGAAGCCAGTGCGGGGGGGCATTGTTTGTTTTTTATATATATATATATAATGGATGAGCCTAATATGAGGACCTTAATTAAACAGATTCTTATTCCACTTTCCCAGGCTACTGCTTATGACTTAAGTGCAAGCTTTTTTGTTATTGACTAAATTTATTGGGTGCCTATACATGTGCAGAGAGATGGCTCTGATGCTTAATCAAGTCTGCTGGTGCATGGCAATTACTGCACTCCAGTAGACTCCAGCATCATGTGTATCAGCATCCATGTACTGACAAATGGCATTGGGGCACTTTTTGTTGTTAACAGTTTAACAAGCTTTAGTTAAAGCATCTGCAACACCATTTTTCAGCATGGGGACATTGATGCATGTGACGCTCTGGGAGCTTTAATTAGAGCCACTCTCAGAGCCACTCTAATTAAAACACCTCCCTGCCTCCCAGAGTATGTCTATAAATGCCCATTGATTAGTGATTGCATACCAGCTTAAGCAGATAATATTGATAACATAGCATTTTGCTAGGTCTACAGTCTGTACCAGTCAGGATGGGCTGTCAGTCATTGACTATGTCTGTAGCCTCCATCATTAAAATTGCCTAATGTGAGAGTTACCAGCAGTCCCACTGGAAGATGTTTCTGTTTCTTCATGCTTTTTACCTAGAGTTTCTGAGGATTTTAGTTGATGGGACAAAATAGATTGAAGGCATTTGGAGTATGTCTCTCTTTATGAACCTTTTAAATTCAGAGCACTGTTAGAGTGCTGGCAGTATTTGAAAACTAACAGTGCCATCAGCACTTTATTGATTCTCAATAGCAAAAGTGTTAAAATGCTGTAACCCTCCATCATCTAATGTTGCAAGTACTCACAACATGCAGCCACGAGGTTTGACTGGTAAGGAAATACAAGCAAGGAAGTTGGTGTTTTCTCAAGTACTAAGTAGTGGTATGGCAATGGACTACAGCTACAGTAATTTTAATTTAATAATGTTCCACCATGTTCAAACTGGTTCAAACAAACTGATGTTTTTGTTTTGTGTTTTTTTTTCCTTTAACCAGCATATCATTAGGTCTTTGCATAATGTTCCACCATGTTCAAACTGGTTCAAACAAACTGATGTTTTTGTTTTGTGTTTTTTTTTCCTTTAACCAGCATATCATTAGGTCTTTGCTAACGCCTAGGAGTTGCAAGGACACTGGAGAGTTGGAAAATGCAACTTCCCAAAGAAACTAGAAGAAACTCTGTTGTATTTTTAATTGAAGAAGTTATGTTTGGTAAGGGGGAGGGTAGGTTATCAGCATGTCCTCAGTATAGTAAAAACAAGGAATAAAACTGAATTTAGTCATCTAGAATAAATTTTATCATTGGTGTTTGATGCTATACAGCAGCTATACATTATTATAATTAGAGAGATGGAAAATATTAACTCATTCTGTCCCAAATTTCTCCCATTCTTTAAAAAATCAAACTTACTTTTGGATTGAAAACAGGCTCTCCAGAACATTATGGGAACATTTTTCTCAATGAGACACTTTTATAAGCGTCTGGAAACTGTTGCTTCAACTCTCATGTCTGGGAACTGGAAGAAGTTCAGTGCACCTTTGGATTGGACAGCCTATCTTGAAAATTGCCTATCAAAAGAACAATTACCAGCATCTACTAAATTATCAACCAACAGACCTGTTCTCACTCAGTTTCACACCTTGTGAGTGCTAGCTACCAGCAATTACAGTGGGCCACATATTACCTTTATATGGTTCTGTGCAGTGCCAGTGTACATTCCTAGCTTTAAAAAATAGTAAGCAGAAATGCAGGTTCTTTCTTCAAATATTTCATTGTACCTGTTCTTTATAATAAAGAACTCCCATAAACCATTTTTCCCAGAATAATGAGATTTTAACCCTTATCCATTCTCATGAAACCATAACTGTTGCTGGTATCATAGAGTAATTTATTATCCCATCCGCAGGAACAAAATGGAACCAGTGACAATAGTATAAATCTACAAAAAAGTATTTATTAAACATACAGATTATTTGAAAGAGTATTTATGGTGATTTGAACCCAAAATATTATTTAACTAGAGCTATGAACTGAATTTAAACTTTTTTTAGAGTTTGAAAACATGAATGAACAATTTGCTAAGTCTGCAGTTCACACTGTTGTCAAACTAGCAAACATTAGGGTGATGATATTTGGATCTTGGGGAGCACTGGGTGTGCAGCTGAATAAAGGCTTTTTCCTGTGTCTCAGCAAAAGCTGCTGGTCACAAGGCAGGATGATATATTAAAAGTAACTAACTTTGCAAATGCTTAAGCAAGCAGTTTTCTAACAATGGGATGCATCATTTACTGTGTAAGAAGAAGATGCAGCCCACCAACTATTGTCAGGAGATAAAGCAGAAGTATGGCCTTGGAGAGAGTGCTGAAATCAGTAAACAACCAACAAGAAACCACAATTGAACAGGAGAAGACAGGGTCACAGTCTTAGCCATGATCTCTTAGCAAAGAGGCATGTAAATTAAAAAAAAAATGCATAGGCAATACCATGCTAATGAAACAAACAGTAAACGAAGGCGGAGCTTGAGATGGGAGGAGAATGAGTGGAACCAAAGGAGGCATGAGGGTGGAGTGAATGTTAATGAGCATGAACCAAGGTGTATAAAATGTAAGAAGAACTAATTTTCACTGCGGGTCCCCTGGTTCACAAGCTGTGTGTTTGTGAAGGACCTTTGCCCGAAGCTGTGTCCATTCTGAATAAATCTGTTGAGAGCAATGTGTGCTGGTGTTTTCTCCCTGCTTGCTCTGGCTAATGAGTAACAGGATCCATGGACAATTGGATCATTGTCTCCCTAGTTGTTGGGCACAGCATGGAGTTGGGGTCTAACAACAATTATTTCAGAAACATTCCCTAACTGTTTTAACTAATATTGTATTCCTGTAAAGCAACAGTGATTTACGGTGGTGCACACAAGAAAATCACCTAGAATTTTTGCATTATTTCCGGGTTTTGTGGTCACCTGTCCTTAGACAAAAAGCAGAACATCTACTCATGATTGCAGAAGGTTCTATTGGGGTGCATTGTGGCAATTTGTAATTTAGGGCAGTCATACCAGACCTGACAGACTTAGATACTGTCAAAGAACAAAGTCTTTGATTTTAGATGCCCATGGCAAAAGGTCAGAGGCTAACACAACAAACTCTGCAATTGTAGTCTATCCCTCTGTATTAACAGTACTGCATATACACACCCCTGTCTGTGCCTCATTTCAAATCACTTGAGCTCCCATACGAGAGAGAAGCTAACCTTGAATTGTATACAACTCAGCACTATGACGTCAAAAAAGATATCGTACCTATGGTAACGAGATTAGCTCACTTTAATGAAGTTGTAAAATTAAATAATGTGCTATGCTTGCCCTCCTGTGACCAAACAGAACCAGTACCACCCAAGCAAAAAATAACCCCCCTTTTTTCGTGAAACTTGAGCAAACAAAGAGAGCATAAGTGCCAACTCGTTAATTATTCATGCCTGGCATGCAGTAATTGGCCACCTGGCCAAGTATAACTTTGAAAGAACTTCCACCCAAAGGGGAGAACTCTCCACACACACACCCAAGAGACACAGTTTGTAAAGTGGCCTCTTACAAACATCTCCCCGCCTCCGATCTTTATCTCGGCGTAACTCCGTTCTTGCCGGCTCGATTATCTCCCTCGTTATCTTTCTTATCAAGAGTTCTCGGTAATCTGCAGACTGCAACAGCTTGTGTGAATCACTTGGAATCTGTAACAAGCAACTCTCTTACCCATCCTGTAAATGCTGGGTAACATGATATCTGCATGCTGTAATTGAATTAATCAACTCCTCTGCCTATGCTGCACTACATCAGTAGCATAAGTAAAATAAACTTTCTGTGTAACCATCACGCTTTAAATCATCTGACTCCTGCTCGCCGTTAACACCCACCTGTCCGGTCATAAATCCTTCCTTGCGCCAAGCTGGTCGTGCTGACCCAGGCTCGCAGGTCAAGGGTACACCAGTCTTTGGGGTGCGACAGACGCATTATGTGTACCCATCATCCTTCATTTTATTTGTCTGTCAATCAACTGTTCTCCAAGATCCTGCAAAAAAAGTTCTGTCTTCTTAAATGTGATCTTTGCTTCCAGTTTGTATTGCGGCTTAGCCAAATGATGAGGCGGGCAATGGCAGCCACATCCAGCATAATTAAAAAATAGTATCATTGGCCACCTGTTGATTTTTCTATCTGCAGGTGGTCATACAGAGTAAATGGTCAAGATTATCTACTCCTTGTTTTTATTGTAGTCATGGATGATGTCTGGCTTTCTTTGCTCTCCATGCGCTGACAGGTCATGGTGCATGCTTGACAGTAACAGCACAACTTTGGACCTCTTTGGAACATAGGAAACAAGGGTGAGCTCCCCATCAAAAACACAAATGGTGGAAAACGTTTCCCTTCTTCAATTTTCTTGCATTTTGTTTGGGATATGGGCCTTGTTTTTCTGAATCCTACCCACATAGGTCAAATCCTACTGTAGCAGTCTTTCTGCCAGGTCGGTACTTGTCAAGAAATTGTTACCCACAAGATTCCTTCCTGTCTTGTACCACGGATGAACCAGCAATTCCACCCTGTCCTATGGCAGCGCAAGTAGCACCCTTTCCTCCTGGGCACAGAAGCCAGAGACCAGCATCCACCCTTTGCAGGCAAGCCAAATGTGTGTGAATGCTGTTTTGAAACCATGCATGCAGGGGCTTATTGAAAGCAGGTAAAAGGGGTATGGCAGGGTGTCAAGCCCTTACCATCGAAGGGGACTCCACAGTGCATGCTGTATTGCAGTATGATGTTGTTCTATTTCTTCTCTGCCATACCTTTGCTCTTTGCCTTCACTTCCAACAAAGGCATGGCAAACTAGCTTCTATGTTATGAAAGGGGAAGGTGAGGTGGAATTTTGCCATGACAAAAGAGCAGAGGTGGATTTGAGTATGACAAAGAGTTTTTGTTTCTTTGTTTGTTTGCTTGTTTGTTTTTGGCAAAGGGAAGGGTGTTTTGATGATCTTGCAGCCTGGAAACAAAGTGGTTAGCAAAAGGGTTTACCACATCTTCTGCAAAAGCAGAGTGGAGGATGGCCATTCATTAGTTACCATGGATACCTGAAGTGGACATGAATGTGGTGTGAAAGCTGACCTTTCAGATGCATCCACCTGAAGTGGCCAAACAGGTCCAGGCCTGTCATTTATACAGAAATTGCACTGGGGTAACAAGTTACCCCAATGCATTAACATGGGCTTGGGGTAAGATGTTACCCCATATGGAAACACATTCATGCATGGGGGAACATATTACCCTGGGAAGTTTTTCATCTACAGAGAGCAAACCATTCATGTAAGTTGGCTGTTCTTTGGAGATATTATGTGTTGCTGTGCCAGTGACAATGTCCTAAAAAGAAACTTTTTTTGAATTAATTAACTTTAAGAAACTGCACATGATATGCGTCCAAAGCAGGAAATTACCCCATGGGAAAATAGGAGTTTAAGGCTGCAGAACTGCACATTGTTTTAGCTTTCAAAGTATCTTAAATGAAAGGGGAAAACAGGCCATCTTCAAATGGATCAGAGATGGAGTTCTCGGGTCCTTTCCTGCCTCAGTTAGTTTGCTGGGTTTGAGGTTTCCTGGTGGGCAGAGGTTAGAGATGTTCTTCCAATTTTCCCCTTTTCCTATCCTCAGAAGTCTGGGGGTGATCCACAAGAAAGAAAAGTTAGTTTAGAATACAGGACAGGCCATTCTGTGTCAGGCCAATGGTCCATCCAGCCTCATATCTTGTCTTTGCCAGTGGCAAGTAGTATATGATTTAAGGTATATGTAAAGTCATATCTAAAATCATCATTGCACATCCCAGCTATGAGACTGTGCCATGAGCTGCTATGGCTGGGAGTCCTGCAGTCGATGAGACTTAAAGCAGAGAGCACCGTAGGCACTTTTACAGCTGAAGGCCTCGTCAGCTGCGGGGCTCAGTCACAAGAGCGCATGGGGCACCACTTCAGCTGCAAGCTCTGTCAGCTGCAGGACTCCCAGCCATGGCAGAGCCTGGGGTGCTCCCACAGCTGTGAGCTCTGTCAGCTGTGGGACTTGAAGCTGCACCAATGCCTGGGGTGGTTCCCTGACTGCAGGATGCTAGCATGCGAACTTGTAACTTCAAGTGCCAGCACTTGCACTAAGGTATCATTTGATCTGATTTTCCCCCCACAATCATGCCTCCTACCATGCACATGTCTAGAGGGTCCTTTATAGACCACTTTGGGTAGCTTTGGTATTCATAAATAGAGATGATTCAGAAGTTTTCATGTTGATATCTAAACTCTTTGTGGTAGCATAAAGCTAGTTAAAAAAATCTAGTAGAAGTCCTGTAGCTTGTGTTAAGAATTTCTCCCATCCTCCCAAAAGAAGAGCTAAGAATTTAGTAAACTACCACAGCTATAGCATAGGTGGAATCCCTAGGACCAGGACTTGTTTTTTTTTTTTTTATCTTCCTAACTAATTATTGGAGTGAGAACTTCCCATATCCCAGCTGTATCCAAACCAGTGAGCACAATGGATCTCTCTTGTACAGTGTAAATCAGATATTCCTACTGGGCTAAACAACTCCAGCAGGGGAGACTTATACAGATGCTCTTTCAAATAGTAAGTGAAGGCATTCACTTGGATTGTGAAAGACTTGGACTTCATGGTTCAACTGATTCAAGGAAGAAACTTAAGTCCTCTACCACAGGTGAATATTCTGATTACTAGATTATCTGATAACATGTATGGGCTAAAAAAATGTAAAGGCCATCTTGGGTTCATCCTGATGTCATCTCAAAAAAACAATAGTGCATGGGAAAATTGTTTCCCTGCAACTCTGCTGTAAAACTTTAAAGAATGACAGAGACCATGTGTGTCACAATTGTGAACAAATGTCATGTCCCATAATTTTAACAAGTAGAAAAAGGTGTCTGTTGAACATGTCCTTAAATGAATTCTCCGAGGGGGAGAATATTACCTGGCTTTTCAAGGGACTGCATTTTAATGAACTTTCTAGTATATATGTGGCCTTTTCTTTGATAAGATTACTCATTACATATAGTAGTCAGAACCTTAATAGATTGTGGGGGAAATAAGCAAAGCTTATTTAGAAAGCTTATTTTGAAAGATGTCGCCTACATTTTTTTAAAATGAAGCAACACAAAAATATATCAGGGGGTTGATTTTGACATAGGAAATTAAATTGAGCATCAAAACTCTTAGGTGACCTTATCAGTTATGCTGTGTATATTTAATACGTATTATTTAAAAAGCGGGTACCTGAGGTTTTGTCTAAACTGAGGAGGTTTCTGGAAAAAAAAACTTTCTTTGGCTTTCTATGCTAGTTCCAATAAATGAGTTTAAAAGTAAGCATGGATCAGACAACTATTTTAAAGACAGGCTTTTGGTTTGTTGTATTTTTTGTATTTCCTCCCCTTTATTCCCATTTTGTAGACAGTTCCTATTAGTTTTAACACCAGTTAAGCTAAATTACTTCTGGTGGATTGTGCCCCCTCCCCGTCCCCAAATCTAGAGTAGATCTAAATATTTGAATTCTTATTACCTATACTAATAAGTTGTTGGTTCTTTAAGATCTCATGCTGTAGTTTTCTAAATGCAGTTAGCATATTTAACCTTTTTTGGGGGGGGTTGGGGGTTTTTTTAATTTTAAAAAAGTTTTTGATGGGGCATATCTTATTCATATGATTTATTGCTTCCAGGGCACCTCTGTAACCAGTACTATAATCAATAGTTGTGACTAACAGCATGAGTTGACTGGGTTTTATGCACACAGTGGCTAACTAATAGTGATTCCTCAATGTCATCCCATGTGAGCTCTGTTCTGGCAAAAGTGTGTGCATGTGTGTGCATTCACATGTGTATATGTGTGTAGGGGAGGGGTGGAGATTGATGGAGCTATGCAAGCAGAGAGCTTCTCTCTAAATCTCCATACGCAAGGAGGAGGGTCCATCTCCTCTCATTCGTACTGCATCCTCCAAAACATAGGCTTTAATGAATTTGTATCACACTGGTAAGTGATGGATTGAGATTTCACAACTTGTATGACACTCCTTGCCTTCCCTTTAAAATAATGACTATGTTTATTTGTGCTACGATCAGATGCCTTAGAGGGTTCCCAGAATAGTTAGTAACCTTCACTTTTAGGTCTTCATTGACAAGCTAATTCACATCAGTATTGTTCAGAAGTTGTCAGGTGTTTAATGATGGCTGTTCAGTAACTTACATTTGGTAGTTGTGGATCCTGGATGATTTCAAAGAATGGTTTTGGTGCAACTTCTGCTGCTGTTGGAAAATTTTCCAAAAGCCACCATCTCACTTAGAGGTATTCTACCTATATCCACAGATAAAGCAAACTAGCAAGGAACTTGTCCCTGTCCTTTATCAGTGGAGATACTAACTACACTGTTATCAGTGTCTTCCGTACTCATGTACTAAATGAAATGTGGCAGTATTCAACACATAAGAAGAGTGTTAAGTTGCACTGAAAGATGACTTTATTAAACATGATTTTACTAAGGGCCAGATAAAAAGAAGGACATAAGTAAAACATGACTTGGAGGTGACTCCTGGCACCTAAATCTAAAATTGCCATTTAAAAAACCCTTGCTCAGTAGCTACTTATAGGGGACCCCAGCTTTAATTGCCAGGCACTTTGGTTTTTCCTGATCTATAAGTTCTTTAGATCCCTGCAAGTCTTCATTCTTGTATGTCCAGAGCTGCCCTGGGCTGTATAGCTTGACATAACTCTTCTTTAAGTCCCATTTGGATCCAGAAATTAGATAAACCATGGTCTAAATCCCCTGAAAAGCTTGATCTGGTAGGTGTGTTATGAGCCTGTCTAATGAAAGCCTACAGAATTGAGTTTAGTATAAAATATGGAAATAATGACTAACTTCTTTTAATAACATTGCCAGAGGAGGAGGAGGTAGAAATTTATGGTACCTTTGTATTTATTTCTTTTTGCATAATATCTTAGTAGTTGGACAACTCATCAAAGTTGTGGGAGATGCAAATTCTCAGCATTATTGATTTATTTATTTTTTTCATCCAATAACCAAATGTCAGATAGTCCAGGGAGCCAAGAAAATATCTTTTATTTCTTCTTCAACCTTGCATTGTTTTCACAGTAGCTTAGCTACAACACGCTGGTGTACCTCAACCCATTCGAGGCACTCTCGTGGGAGGTAGGAGATGTGGGTTTCAATTCCCTTGGGCTGAAGATGGCTGTCCCCTACCATGAATGATTTATATAATTACCTATGCAGCTTTGCTTCACAAAGTGACTTCTTTATATTAAGTCTTGTAAGTGCATATCCAGATGATTGGGTTCCAGGTTCTGGTTTACAAGTAGCCAGAAGACAAGTAGATAGAAAAATGTCCCTTGTAGCCCAGACTGAGATGCTTCATCTCTGAACAGGCATGGGAGTTCTGACACAGTCCTATACATAGTTTTTCTTATTAGCTAGCTCTAGGTTGCTTCCTTCTCATTGTGCATGTGATTTATTTTGGAGTTTTGTTTTTGCTTGTTTGGATTGCAGAAGGGTTAGAGTGGCATTGTAGCCATAGTGGTCCAGAGAATATGCAAGAAACAAGTTTTGTTGTTGTTGTTGTTTTGGTTTTTTTTGTGGGGGGTGTGGTGATATATTTTATTAGACCAACTGTTTAGCTGGGAGAGATTCTGAAGTGTGCATCTTCTTTATGAAGTATATAGGGAGTCTAAACTTCTAACACTGAGTTTTGGATTCTGTCTTGGGGGATCTTTGGATCTGGCTCTGGACATTTTCATTTTAGGTACTTCAGAGAAATATGTACTACTCACATATAATTAGTTACCAAAAATATTTCCTCCTGTATGTAGCACCCCAACTACAGTTCATGTGAGACTCATTGTGGAATCTTGGGGTGCTTGTACACATGAGGGGGGTTTAGTCCTTAGAGTGAAATGTTATGCCCGCTAAATTGAAAGAGTGGGTTTTTAATTGAAACCCACTCTTTCAATTTAGGGATTTCCATAACAGTTATGGCAAGGGGCCCAACCTTAGTTATTTATTCATTTATTTATTTTTCAGAGGAACCTACCCAGTGGGATGGGCAAGTCTCAGAGCTGCAGGGGGCCCCAGTCCTTTTCACAATGGCAGTGATGCCCCCTGGGGCCAGCTGGGCGGGCTGCTAACTAATTGGGCCACTTAGCCCATCACCAGCTTGCCCGCAACCCTGGGAGAGGCAGGCAGGATCCACCGGGGGAAAAAAAAAAGAAAAAAAGAAAAAGGACCAGGCCCTTCACTGCTTCTGTCTTTAGCCGGCTCCTGCTGAAGGCAGAAGAGGAGAGAGGCCCAATCCTTTTTTTTTCTGTAGAGGCTGCCCACCTCCCCTGCAGCTGAGGAGCTGGCTGACTAATAGCTGCAACACATCATTGCAAACTAAACTACATCAGTAGTAGTTTAGTGTGCAACAATTTAAACTCATTTTAAACCCCCAAAACTCCTGCATGTGTACCTCATGATTTCATTAAGCCACACAGTGACATTTTCATCATGTGTACGTAATAATGGCATCATGAGTACAAACACTCTTGGAAGCATTGCCAAAGCACTCTTGCCATTATGTTAATTTAGTTCTTATGTAGCAAGATTTTTTTTTTTTAAATGCATATGTATGTGCTGACTTGTTTTGCCCCCCTCAGTGTAACTTGGGCCTCCTCTACATCTTGCACTTCAGGCCTGAGTAACCAGTTAATCATGCCTTAGGTTGTGACAAAATTATTCCACTAATATAATGACTTTGTGGCTTGTTCTTATCACACCATTAAATGAATGTATAGACAAGTGCTCCTTGTGACTGGAAGCCCCATCAGCTGACAGGACTCCCAGCCACAGAGATGCACTACCTGCTGTGAGCCCTGCATCTGAAGAGGCTTGCAGGAGAAAGGGACAGCATTTTAGGCTTTGCTCCATCTGTGAGCCTCATCAGCTGATGAGGCTCCCAGCCAGGGCAGCACACGACACATTGCCCATTTTGAGGGCCTCCTCTGCTGTGGGGCTTGGAGCAGCAGAAGACAGTGCAGGGGGAGCCCAAGGTTGCAATCCTGGGCTCCCCCTGCACTAGCAATAAGGAGTGATAGGATCTGATTCCTGATCGCCACAATCACATCCCCTGCTGTGCTTGTGTGGCATGCCAGGAGGCATGATTGTGTGGATCATGCATCAGATCCTGTAATGCCTTTACCTGAATGTCAAGAGGGGCCCTTAGAATCATCTTCTGTCATGCATTACCTTTGTAGGACTCTTAAGGAAAGATATTTATATCTTGCTAAGAATTTTATGGTAAATAATTTTCTCATTCAAGGCACTGAAATGCACCACTCTGCATTTTACTAGTGATTTTACATAATTCATCTAAATATAGTTAATTGCAGAGCTGCTTTATTTTTGTTGTGGTCAACATATTCAGATGCTTCAGGTTGCTTGTATTGTTTCATAATGATACTCCTCTATGTCTATTTTGGTATTTCAGTGTACCTTGAATCAAGTTCCCATTTGGATTGGATTTTTTTTTAATGCCATTTTTATATTATATAGTCATGGTTGTATCCTGTCACAAAACGCAACACAATTGGATCAGTGTTTCAGGTGAACAGTTTCTCAAGGTTATGATCACTTATGCTCTGATCCGGACACTTATGACCAGATAAACCCTATCCCATCCTCACGTCATACAGCAAGTCCTGATTCAGCTAGCAAATAATTTAAATATATATTTGAATAGAGATGGATTTAAACATTTGCTTAAAGTCACACAGTGCTTTTAACTTGGAACCTTCAAGAAAAATTATTATGAAAAGATCGAACATGGCAGGGGGGTGTCGGGCAAAAGCAATAACATTTTGTATTAAGCAAAGTTCTGATTCAAAGGAAAAATCATTATAAATTATTTTCAAAGATTAGAAGGCCAGAAGGGACTATTGCGATAATTTTTTTCTATTTTTGTTGTTTGCAATTTATTTGAACAAAATTGGGTAATAGTCAAGAAATTCTATCTTACAGCTAGTGTCACAAAATTAGACCAAAGGGCAGATTCGCCAGTGTCACAAAATTAGACTAAGGGGCACGTGTAATTCCTTTTAATGCTAATGGATGTTGTTTGCTCTCTAGAAGAAAAATATACCCTGAAGTGCTATAATTTAGAGTGATTTCATTTGTATGGTACATTATAGCTGATTTTAATAAAATGTTATATTCCATCTTATTAATTGACATGTTTAGATAATGAAAGATGCTGAAGATATTTTAGAATTTTTATCAATATGTTAATGGCTCCAGCACTGTTGTTGCATGCTTGCAACTGTCTGATTTAATAAAGAGCTTTGCTTACAGAATGGCTTTGGGGTGGACTCACTGTTTTAGACTAGATCCTAAAAGTACCTGAACCCGTTGATTGCACTTTGCAAAAACAAAAAATTGAAATCTCATCTTTTATACATAAGATTCATGACATGTTGACATCTGTGTGTGTGTGTGTGTGTGTGTGTGTGATTAAAGGGATGCCTAATGTACAGTCCTGTAGCAGTCTAACTTGCTTGAATCATGTTGTGGATCACCTCAGGAAACAGGGATGAAATGAAACTGCTATAAGTAACACTTGTCTCTTGGAGAATACAGTTGCCCTGGGTAAAGTGTACAAGGAAAATTAATCAAAATACCCACATTCATTTTTATATATAAAAATAAAAATGAATGTTATATACATAAAATGCTTAATCAGAGAAATGAAGTTCCACCTTTATTCCAGGAATTACAGGTTGTCATAATTGTAATTACCTGCAGTACTACTTTGAGTGAGATATGACACTTCTGTTTCATTCATCCACCATGTCACTCATCTTAAGCCAAGGATTTTGATGAGAGACAAATCAAAATAGAGGAATTTATGATAAGCCTTATTTTGATTGTATTAATGCATTCTGACTTATGTCCTGTTTCAGGTTTTCCTACTCTTATCTTTGTAATAATTGCTGTTCTAGAACACATTTTTTAGGAACTGTCATTAAAAGTTTTTCCAAACATTTAACATTTTGCAACACTTAAACTGTGTTTTTTGTTGCTATTTCTTATACCTAATTGACTGCTAGTGGTAAATGTGATTTTGGAGCAACTGACAACTGCAAGGTGTGTGGTATGGGTGAGGGAGGTGGAGGACCTATAATTTTATATAAACTGAAAAGGATGCAACTGACAAGCTGGCAAAAATTCATCTGTTGGAGCTGCAAAGATCTGAATTGAGATGGGTAGAAATGAGGTTTACAGAAGTTACATATGGGCAAAACTTAGTTTTATCTCAGTAAATAAGCACAGTGCAGAAACGACTGGAACTGAAGGGTGCCATAAGGGTCTAAAGCCACCTTGGTTTTTCAAAGTAATGCTAGTCAGGAAATGATGGATTTAATGTACATTCATAGGTGGGCATGGTCTGTCCCCTAAAAAGTTAATTATTAAATATAATGCAGTCTGTCTTCTTGCAATCCCATGGAAGAACCAGTCATAATTAGGCCCTATATTCATATAAGCATTTATTCATAGAGACACATGGTGGATGTGGCACACCTTGACCTTTGTTGTGGTCAGGTACAGCTTTGAGTTGTGTTCCTGGGGTATTCACAGTCCTTCAGGAGTGCCCTTCTGTCCCAAATCCCTCTCCTCAGCCTACTGCTTGACCATGAGAACCAGCTGAGATTTGCCAGGAAGGAAGTCTTTGACCTGTGGTACCTTATCCTTAATCTCACCCAGGTCCTGCCAGCTCTTAGCAGAGGGGATTTTGCCAGCTACAAGACGCATACCCTTGTCTGCTCAAGCACTAAGAAAAGATAAGATTGTCTCCTTCCTTCTAAGATTCCTGCTTTTATGGTCAGATGCTCTATAATCAGAGTTATAATCACAGTTGTAACACACTTAGTGTTAGTGATAAAAGGTAACAAAAAAGATTATTATAAGAACAAGAGGAAACATAAGGCAGTAACAATACATTAAAATATAGACAGAGTTATAGGAACAAACAAATAAAAGGAAATATCAGACCAGTAACCTGCTCTTTCCCTGCATCTTAAATCCAAGGAAATTTCTTTTCAGCCCACTCTGTGTTTCATGAGCTCATGAAACTAAAGCAAAACACTTGCTCTCCTGGCAAGATTTAAGTATGGTTTCTTATCTATCTATTTACATATATTATCCATGGGGTTCTTGGGGAGCCCATACTATGAATAGAACTCCCTTCCCCCTCAAGTGTACTTTTACCAGTCTAGAAGCCTTTCCTGATCTGATTATTATAAGAAAAATATCTGTATCCTATCATTTAGCCAGGATAAATTGGGTTGGGTCATGGCTTTTTTGGCCCACTTTTTTTAGGGCCTTCCTCAAGAGAGGCAAGTAGGCTACCCCTGAATAGGGATCCTTGGTTGCCTTGGTAGCTGCCTCAGGTTCTTTATGTCCCTTACAGAGTCCTCTGACTTTCACACTAGGACCATCAATTTGTACACCTAGGCAACAGTATAGAAGAGTCGAGGCAGCCCTAGACCTACCAACCCCTCTTTAAACCAGTAAGACAGAGTTCAAAGTGCAAACCAAGTTCAGACGTTCAGTGCTGCAGTGGGTGTAGCTTCTGCCACAGAACAACAGATTACAGCTGCTGCTGACAGCCTAAGTGAGGACACATTTTTTTTTCAGGGTGATGTCCCCTTATCCTTACTCTAACCAAAGAATACCCAGAAGGCAGTGGTTTTGCGGTGCTCTCTACTCACTTTATTTTGGAAGTTGCAATATTATGCCATTAGACCCTCTAGTTGGATGCAGTTTCCCCAGGACCTCCAGTCATACCCAGGACCATATCATATCCGATATATCCAACAGGTACTACATCTTACTTAATTTTCCCACTTTGAGAAATGGCCTGAATATCTATACATTATTTATACAGTCCCTTCTTTTACAATGTAAATTTTTCATTTGTTGCTCGTGTGCCTTAGGGCCGATCCCCAAGGGGTTGTTTAGCATACCGTTGTCAGATGCTAATATTTTAGTGACTACTACTCTCCAGCCCCCTGGCTTTGAAACCCTCCCAAGTGAGAAACTCTTTGATTTAGGGAATAACAATTAGAAAGCCATTATCTTGTTATGCAAGCCTGGTCTTATTATGACATACAAGAAATACATTTTTCTATCAAATACCACAGTGCATACAATTATAAGGATGATACAGCTGAATGCTGTATTTATCTCTTAAGACCTCGCATGTCAGATCAGAACAATGTATCAGAATAAACTCAGGAAAACATTCATCATACCCCATGAACATATGAAACAGTGGGTTTCTTGACAGTGAGAAGGAACATTTTCCTTTCCTTATCACATGAAATTCTTTCTGTCCTAAAGATCCACAGATTTTTTTCCCCTGGCATATCCTTGGTGAAAAATTAGGCCTTTATAAACATGGCTCTAAATTCTGTTTGTCAGTCATTCCAGAGTTATAAAGTGATTTGTCATTTATACCCATTCAATTCTAAAAATAAGGTGTAAGAAGCAAGGAGTTTTTGGGGGGTGATTATCATTTATTAAACCAATCACATGGTTGGGAGATAGACTTATGTTTCACTAGTCTCTTTACAATGTTTATAAAATTCACAAATTTCACTCACTCAGGGCAAAAGATCCTCTAAGAGCTTCCAGAACTGTAGGAGAAATATAACACTGGAAGCAGTTCCACATTGAAAAACAATGGGAACAGTTCCAAATACAACATTGTTCTATGTCCCTTGTTTTGTTAATGCTTTTTATAGGATGTCCAGATACAAATTCAGATCTTTTGGAGCCCCAAGGGACCTAGAACCTCAGCTTCCCATTTCCTGAGCAAGCTTTCTAATACAATGGATACTAGGTAGGCACCATTGTCGAAAAGGGACTGGACCTCAGATCTGCTCCTGTGTTTCAGCACTTCTTGGTTGTTGCTAAGTGCCTCTACCTTTTCAGAATGCCACCTCTTTGAGATGCCTGCTATTCCCATCATCTGTGCAAAGTGACTAGGCACGTCTTGAAATCTCTGTATCCTAGATGCCTAACCAAGTCCAGCAGAATCACCTGCTGGAGCAAGGAGCCCTAATACTCAGCGTTGCAATGCCTAAGGGCAGGCACTTAAGGGCTTGTCTTAATCATGGCAACAGCATGTCCTGGTCAGGAAGGGCTTGAGAATAGCCCACTTAAATTCACCCACAGGCATTCTGTAACCTGACAAGTACACTACTGAGGCTACAATGAGCTGATCCCTCCCAGCGCCTACTAAACATTTCAGAAACCAAGGTCTGGAGAGAAATCTCAGAGGAATATTCCAACTCCCTTGACTTTATTTCTGGGGTTGAAGTTGAAACCTGGTGCTTCCCTCCATGGGAGCTGCGCCTCCCCCCACCCCAGGTGGTACCTGACTGCAGGCATCCAGCTCGGGCGGTCCCAGGGGACACTGCAGCCACAGAGGGAAGCACCGGGCACCTGCACAGCTCAGGCAGGCTCCAGGGGGGCAGGAAAAAAAAAGTTCAGGCTCACCGCTTTTCTTGGGCAGAGCTGCTTTACCGGGCTGCTGTCAGGCTGTCTGCAGGGCTTCTGTGGAGCTGCACAGAGCCCAGTGCTTCACTCCACGGCTGTAGGGGCAGCAAACTAAAACTCCTTGAAGGAGTCATTTAAGGCACGTTATACCGCCCGCTTTCCTACAGTGGCTGGAATTAATGTGCAAAACACTGCTGAGGTGTGCAAACATCAACACCATTAAAGCAGTGCAAAAGCATTTAGACAGATTTAAAGTGTTGTGCGCACATGCCTCTCATTTCATCTACACGTGGCCCTAAATGCCAAAGTCACTGCTGAACAGTTCAATTCAGGTTTTTAAGTTCCTTAGGTACTCTAGCAATTTGTTTTTTTCAGAGAGTCACATTCAAATATCCATTTGTTTTAAGCACAACCATTATTTTATGTAATTAGATTAGCCGATAAATGTGAATTAGTGAACAGCAGGTCATGTTTAATTGAGTACTTTAAAAATATGTATACTGTATTATTTTATTGGCTCATGTTACTATATTTAAGTGTCTGTCAGTATTTTCATTATGAACCATATTTTTGGGAGGGAGTTTAATTAAACAGTATCTCAACTGTTCTAAATTTTATCTGGCTGAGAGCTGGCATATGGGGAACATAAAGTATTTCAGCACACCATTATTGGCCTACAGGAATTGCAGTTAATAGGATAGGACAGTTTTACCCAGGTTCTCCAAATACATCTGTTAAGAGGAAAATCCGAAGAAGCTGAAATGAATGAGGGATGACTTTAAGATGACTTAATAAAATTGCAGTGCATAAAATTATGAAGGTAATGGGCTAAGAAATAGTCTGTTTTTTCCCTTGTAATTTCTTTGTAGGAAAGATCTGAATTCTCTTTTCCCCAAGAATTACAACACAGCCATACTTTTAAGCAACATAAAATGTTCCTAGCTAACGCTGTCTGGGAATGTACAATCAAATCATAAGATCCATAAACAAGTCACACAAAGCAAATGTCCACATCAACCCTGCTGCCAATATACCTTCAGGGAATTCTGCAATCAATGGCCAGCAACTGCTGTAGATACATCATTGCAAACTGGTATCTTAGGCTGGAGAAGACACATTTTAAGCCAATGGAATTTACCTGTGCTTAAAACCAGAGTGAACATTGTAAATTGCAAATTGCCTGGTTATCTTTGGGGTTTGTGTTGCTACATTGATACGTGGCCATTTGTTACAGGAATTAGGGCATGTTCCCAATGTGCACAAAGTCTACAATGTCTTGAAGAAAAAATGAGAAACTATTTGATTTAGGGGTTTGAGCCTAGATGTGTGTGAAATATTTGGGTCAATCAATGTCCAGTCTGATAAATTCCTAGACAATGCCACAACATAGGCATGAGAACAGGATTGAACTTTCAGGGTTAGTAAATGAGAAGTTCATAGCTGCCTGCTATGCATCTGACAGATGCACTTTTAGTACTTTTCTTGTAGCGGGTAGTGTGCTCTATGGTATTTCATGGAGGTTGAAAAAATAATGTTGGAACACTTAAGAATGCATCAGCACAGATGTTTTAGCAACACAGGTGCTAGAGGATCAGCAGTGAATTAGTTAAGATTAAACAAAGAATTAAGGGTGAATTATTTCAAACATATGGGATGGAAACACCTGCCAAACAAGGACACTGAAATAAACAGTATAAATGAGTCCAAGAGGCAGCCAGATATTTTGATAGAGGGAATATAAACTGAATATGATGCTAAGTAAAGAGAGATAAATTTGAAAGAATCATCAAAGGAATGGAAATCGTGGAGGAGCCTGAGGGGTGAAAATCAATGTAAAAGGAATGACTGGCAGAGACTACAAAGGAAGGAAGTGGATGTGATCTATCTCTGAATGCAGAAAATATTTTAAAATCCTTCCAACCTAAGTCAGGTTTGAAGCCTTTGAGTAAAGATGATTGACTCTTTTGCTGTCAATAAACTTCCTAAAGCATTAATAGACAATGCATTAAATATATCTGACACTTTGGACAATGTGTACTTCATGAAACTTCCACTATTTCCCCCAAATTTTCACCAGTAGTCTATTAATAGTCATGAACAAATGAGAAAACAGAATTAAATCTTTGAGTTGTTCAAGGATTCTCTCTCTCAAATAATGTTTTATGTTTTTTTCCCCTTATTCACCTGGCTCTCGCTATGATCACAAGTGGAAAGTTTTCCTTTTCTATTGACAATTTCCCTGAGCCATTTGCTAAAACCAGGGATGTCAAAATCACCCAGCACCCTGGGCCACATCCAGACTGTAAGATTCCTCAGGGACTACATCCAGCCCATGGCTGACAACTGTAGCCATTCTTGGTGGCAGTGAGGGAACCAGTGGAAGCAAGTCTGAAGAGAGTGGTCTGGCGGCAGAGGTCTGCTGGCAGCAAGAGGGGCCCCAGGCCTGGCTGCAGCAGTGACCCAAGTTCAACACCAATGGCTATGGCCAGAGAAGCCAAAAAGCACTTAATTATGTGGTGGGCCATGCCTTGCAACCTTTGGTGATCTGCTAGTAGCCTACAGGCCAGATCTAGTCTATATATTCTATATTTGACATACTTGCCTTTAAACTGTAAGATTTGCAATATTTTCCTTACTTTTTTCCCCATGACTGATTCCTAGTTGGAAAATATAACATGAAGGAGAAAATGGAAGTCCTGGAATGTCCACTCTTAAAAAATTTAAAAATCAATAGTATGAAAAGGTGTTGAGTCTAGAATAGGTTTTTACTTTTCAGCCTTCCAGCACTGAAAAATCCTCACATCTGTTTACACTGTGACTGCTTCATTTACAATTCAATTAGAATGAATGGCACTGGAGGCAAATTACTGTGAACAACATTTCTGGATTCATTTGTGGAGATGCCTACCAGACTGTGAAGGTTCAGTTACCAGGAGTTAGACTTCTACAGAACTCAAAGAAGTCTAGTGGGGTTATAGTCCCTTTTAATCAGTAAAATATATGCATGAAGTGCTTTGAGCTAGTTTATTCCTCATTCCTGAAGTGCTTGACAAAATGCTTCAGGACTGACTTCAATAAGATAAGCAAAAAAAATAAAAAAATAAAAATAAGAAAACAACACCCCTTTAAATTCAGGTTTCTGCATCATACAGGTGGGCTCATTTTAAGTGACAACTTATACAAAGCACTCGCAAAGTAATATATTCATTATTCGCACCAACATGGTAACTTTGTATATTATCATGGGAGCCATTAAATTCTCAGGAGATCACACTTGTATTTTACAACATTAGAATCTATTTCTCTTTTAGAATTTTGTTTAGACTGTCAGCATTATCCTTCCCTACTATTTCCATAAAGTCACTTCATGATAAGTTATTTAGATAAATTTGATCTCTTTTATCAGGCAAACTCAAATAGCTAGAAAAATTCTTCTTTACAGGCTTTTGGGTATAAATTCCCTTGGTCAGGCTGAAGAAGCATCTGCAGTTGTGTGCAGTTGCTTCCTTAGCCTGACCAAGGGTAGACTTGACACAATGAGTGATGATGCAGGGTGGAAATGGCAAATGCAATGTGAAAGCTAAGGTGTACTATTGTGAGGTTACTTCAGTTAACCAGGAACACATGTTGATGGTATAACTCTATTAATAGAAATGTTATTATTGAGTAAGAAGATGCAGATGCAGACAGGGTTGGGAATGAGGTCACACAGAATACATTTTTAAGAATTTAAGGGCTATTACATACCCTTACTTAGACCTTTCATTTTTTTCAAAGCATACAATTTCTTTAAGTAATATGTATATCAATCCCATAAATTCTGGCTGCATTGGAGCATATTTCAAAGGGGGGCTGTTTACATAGGGTGTGAGACAAACTAATAAAATATATGATATAAAGCTACAGCAAGCTAAAACTACTTTGGAATAAAATAATCCGTATAGGAGTTAATTTCACTTGAATTTATGTATTTTAACTGCATACCTTTTAATACATCTTAACTTTCTTGGACTACCGGTATATATCGGCCCTTAGCTACTCAATCTCAATTTAAGTATTCCAGTGATGACATCTTCTGTGTCACTAGGTAAGGTACTTCAGTTGTAAATTTCTCTTTCTCTTAAACTGTCATGCCTAATTAAACATAAAGGCTAGGTACAGAAATTACATACAAACTGGTGTGAGTGACTGGAAACCAGTTCAAATCTGTAACACGAAGAAGTTCAATGCGCCTAAACCACTTTCAAAATGGCTGAAACTGGTTTAAGATGCACCTGGATAGCTGTAATATCAGACTTAACTGATTTAGGCTAAATTGGTTTATTGAAATTCTGTCCTTGATCCCCTCCAGGTTCAAATTAACTCAGTCCCCCAGCATCCCAGGATGCTTTGTATCTTCCCCCGCCTTGCAGGGTGAGTGGGCTAGTCTTGGCCCAAGCTGTCTGCTTCAGCTGAGCAGGGATGCATGCTCTACTGCCCCCTCCCCCTCCCTCCCCCCTCATTTTCTGGCCTTGGCCACTTCAGGCACATGGATACATTTCCAGAATCAAAAGTGAATGTCTGATCACTTGCTTATCAGTTCAGTCTACATAGCTTATAGCAACCTGTGAAGATTGAATTGATTCAGCCTCAGGATTTTTGACTGTCTGTACTTGGCCAATATGAAAGGAGGTAGAGAGGTTAACTAGAACAGTAAAGATATAGGGATCCAAAATTTGTACAAATATCCATACTACTTTGGAGCAAGTAGTGAATTCCTTATTTTAAAAAAAAAAAAAGGAGTTTTAAACCAGTGCTTGCTGTGATGCCCAGAACCTTGATCACTTCCAAATTTTTGCTTCCAATAAATTTAATAGCTTTCTGCAGTACACAGTGATTTAAAATTATTGCAGTGCTTTAAAATCCATACTGAAGTGCCTATAAAATTTGAGGTCCTCCAATCATTTTAAATTGTTCTGTGTGCAGTAGAGTAATTTAAATCTCTTAATGAGCATGGACATTTGTTTTCAGTGCTTAAATTTGGAAGGGTGACAAGCAACACTCCAAATGGCAGTTAAAGATGTATATGGAACATGCAACTTTCAGGAGTCTTAACTGAAATAAACATGTCAAAGGTAATAAAGCAGTCCAAGAAGAATGCCTGGCTAATATGATAGGATAATTATAGATAAGATTTTCCTTTACTATTATAATATAGTTATAGATGAGGTATACAATCTTAGAAAAGTGAGAGCGTGGTAGATCCCCATTTATTTACCACTAGTAATAGTACTATATGTAAGTACTCTAAGGCTAGGAACAGAAATCGCACACAAATTGATATAAATGTTCAGAAACTGGTGAAAATCTGTAACACAATGGATGTTCAGTGCACATAGACCACTTTCAAACTGGCCAAAATGTGTGTGTTCAAATGAGCATGGCCATGCGGTATGTGGTACCACAAACATGTCTGCAGCACCACATACCACACAGCCAGGTGTTTTCCATGCTGCAAGGGCACACTGCTTGTGCTTGTACTGCTCCACCTGGGTTTTTTTTGTTTTTTTGTTTTTTTTACCACTGGGTCTGGAAGAAGAATAATAATAATAATAATAATTAAAAAAAAGCCAGAAAAAAGCAGTGGAGCAGGGTATGCACAGGCAGTGCGTGCTGAAAAGCAGAGCCAGGCCAGCACAGCTGCCAGCTGTGAATTGCCAGTGCTGCAGCCCCAGGAGGCTTCCAGACCCACAGTTAAGGCTTCTGGAGCCAGCATAGTGCTAGCCCCAGCCTCCCCTAATGCCCCAGGGATAACTTGCTGCCCACCAAAGTGCATGTGGTAGGGCATTCCCTGGTGACAAGTAGTAGTAGCACAAGGTGCGCCACTGCTACTTATCCCCAGGGAACCAAACGTCTGTGCTCATCTGGATGTGGCCAACCAATTTAAGATAAACCTAGATGGCTGTAATATCAGTCTTAATTGATTTAGGTTAAATTGGTTTACTGAATTTCTGTCCCAGATCCCCTCCTGATTCAAGTTTAGATCTCAGTTCCGCAGCATCCCAGGATGCTTTGCACTTCCCCTGTAGTCCCTCCATCCTCCGGGTGGGTGGCTCATCTTGGCGCAAGAGTTCTGCTCTAGCCCAGCAGGGAGGCATGCTCTAGTGCCCCTTGGCTTCTGGCTTGGTTCACTACAGGCATGTGGCTGCATTTCCAAAATCAAACATGAATGTTTGTTCACTTGTTTATCAGTTCAGTCTGTTCAGTTTACTCTAATCTATGAAGATAGAATTGATTCATCCTCAGACTTTTTGGCTGTCTGTACTTAATCTAAATGGCTACTGTTCACTAAGCTAATAACATGGTAAGTGTAGAACTGAACAAAATAGTTCAAATATAAATGTGAGAGAAAAAAAAAGTGTAAGACAGCTGTCAGTACTGGGGCTTTGTGGGGCCAAATTCTTCTTTTAATTTTTGCTGGGTATTGAAAGGAATTTTACTTTAAAATTTGCCTATTTTTTACGTTTTTACTTAAAGTATTGAAAAATATTTCCATATTATCAGTATTAACAAAAGTGTGCATGTGACTTCCTGTTTTCCCACATACATACGTTCTGGGTGTTTAGTCCTTCAAGAAAACCAGATTTAATGGCAACAACAAGATAACTGAATGTATAATTGTAAATAGGATTTCTGAAAAGTACCAAGCCTTGGCTTCATTATCTTTCCAATTAAATATAATGAGAGTTTTACTTTTTATGTTAGTAGAGCAACTTTGCAGTTTTGCACACCTTTGTCATTTTAAAGAAATGAAAATGGTTTTATTTTGAACTTTGAATTCATGAATCAGAAGCAGGAATCTATGGGGTACACACATCTAAATCTTGTACAAAATATTTTGATGTTGCAAAACAAACTAATATACATGTTTTTTTTTTCCTGTCGCACTGGTTGATTTGTTTCATTCCCTTTTTTATGTACAGATTTTAAACACCAGGCTAACCACTGCCCTTTATCACCGGAGCACTTTTTGTTTGTTTTGTTTTATCTTCCTTTAAGGACTTTAATTTAAGTATTAACCCAATTTAGTAGCACCACTTACTTTTTGAAATTTGCTGTGAAGATAGATGCAGAATGGAAAGGCTACAGACACTAGTTGTTTATTTTATACAAATTATATTAGTTGAGAAAATTAGTATATCATAAAACTACCTTAAAGTGAACAGCAATCAATAATTTCATGAAGATAATTTTTATCTAATACTCTATTGCCAGAAAAGTGTGTATTCCCATCTTGAATGTCCTCTGTGTTTTTTATCTGGACACTTTGCTTGGTAGAGATTTTCTGTCAATTATCCCCTGCATCTAAAGATTCTCCTTGATATCTATTCATATTGTTTTTATGCCATTTATTCCTCTTTGTTCTGACTGTGTATAATAAATGCTAAAATATGTTACATTATTTTTATCATCTTATATGCCTCAGTTTATATTTACTTGCACTCATTTCTCAATGAGTAAATATGAGTCATTTACTTGTAATCATTTATAGACCTGACTTGTTTTCTTTCACCTTCCTCTACACCATTTTTTCAAATTCTGTTTGTTTTATATTTGTGCTGCACTGGACACCGCCCCCGCCCAATTGTTTTTAAGATACCTAGGAATTATGACCTGATCTTGCACTTTTTTTGGAAGCTAGGGGAAATGAGATGAGAGGTGCTGTAAGTTTTCGTCTATTGAGGCAAACTTCTTCACTGTGATGGAGGTGTTCCAACAGCCTTCTTAAGTAGACCAACTGTGCTTGATGAACTATACTGACCAACTGCACTTGAACACTGCAGTTGTGATAACTGTCAATGAACTCTTTTTCTCCACCTAACCCCCCAACACGCACCGCAACAAACCAAGAGAAAGCCAGCAGGGTATGTGTTTGTGTGGTGTGTGTGGAGGGGCACATAAAGCAGCTTATCACTTTTATCATGAGTAAAGAATTGTTTACAGTGTACAGAACTGACAGCTGGTCAGAAGAGATCCTCCATCTATCTCATGGGTAGGTATGGAACAGGGAGAAAGAAGTGGCTACCCTAGGTGAGAAGCAAAATGCATCACTACCCTGACCCTCAACATCAGCACTGGATAGAGGCAAATGCTTAACCACTCCACTTGCCCCACCCAAGGTTAGTAATCTGTGACCATTCTTCTTCTTCTCCCCATCCCATTCCATAGCAAGAAGCATTAACGAGGAGGTAAATATTGGGAGAAGAAAATATCACCCTCTATTTATTTTAGGAAATGAAGTGGGAAGAGGGGGTGGAGAGAAGAGGAGAGGGCATGAGGCTTTGGCTGGCCTTGGCTTCATGATTTAGAAAAGTTAGTATAAAAAAAAAGTGCCTGGTGGGGACTATTTTGCAATTGCAGGTGTTTTTTTGCATCCTCTTCTTAGGTAAGTATAGGGATAGCTACAGCCAGAGGCAAAATGCTGAGCTGAATGGACAATTGAGTCATCTGACCGAATATGGCAATTCCTACTTACCTTGCAAAAAAAATGCTGCACATGCCTCTTTACACTCTCCACAGCAATGATCAATAGTCAGTGCATTCTATTAAGTGGAAGACATTAGCAAAAGTACAGATTGGTCTAGAAAATGCATGTCAACATTTTTGGAATTCTCTTGAGGGTCTTTTTCTCTTCTTGTTACTGCATGGTTAATCCTTAGGTCTGTTGTCTTTCCTGTCTTCCTTTCGTTAATATGAAAATACCACCTTTTTTTCTTATTTGGAGTTATTAATGAGCTCATTTCAATTTATTTAACAGAAGTCATTCTCATGTCGTTTTTGTACCTTGTCACCTTGTTTATACAATAATTCCAGTCCTTATCAAGCAATTCTTGATGCTGTCTCTGCATTCACTACTCCTACATTTTTGTGTCATTATGCATCTTTAACAAACTGTCTAGGCTGTTTGCACAGGGTAAAAAACAGTATAAAATCTTTTTAATTCCCACATCTGAGCTACTTTTTCCCCCTCTGATGTGCTTTCCTTCTGCCTTTCAATTAGCTCTTTATTTATTTTCATATTGTAACCTGAATCTGTATAGCTTAGAACTTAATCAGCAGGCTGTCATGTGGAATTCTAAGATGACACTTGAAAACAAAGTGACTTATTAGGGTGTCTGTAAATACAAAATGGCATACAGTAGACTACCAACCTCTTCTACATTCCATTTAAAAGCTCAGGCTTAGCTATTAAAGAAAGATCCTCCACAAAGACCACGTACAGACATTCAAAAAGCTGGGGGAGGAATTGATCTAATTTACATAGTTTTCTGTAAGTAGCCTAGTTTAGATTGGGGAGGGGCGGGGATGGAGGACACAAGCAGCCTGTGCTTGCTGAGGCCCACAGTTGAGGGGTGCTTCTGCACTCCTCCCAGCGTGCCCTGTGGACTCTCTGGGCTGACAGAGACTGCTGAGTGCCCAGGCCACCCCGATTGGCTACCAGGCTTTGGCAAACATGCCCCCAAACCCTGCCATGTCACCTTGGACCCTGTTCTGGGCCCCATCCTGAGGCTTTGAGAAGAGCCCCAGAGTGGGTCCCCACCCTCATGAATTGCACATGACTCCATATTGCAGCCTGCCTCTACCATACTACCCTCACTCAAATATAGAGACCCAGGAAATGCAGTGTGTCCTGCTTATCACCCTGCACAACTCTTTGAGAAGGCTGCAAGATAAGACATGTGACCATCTGGACATGATGTAGCAACTAGTTTCCATGGAATGTGGCTTCCTGCCCCTAAGCTAGCAGCAGGCTTTCCTATGTGGGGCAACCTCCTGCACCCTCTAAGCATCATTGATTGGGCCAACAACTTCCATGAGGCCAACAAGGATGAGGCCACCCAGTATGCCATGGATGCCAAGGTACTCCGGCACAACCTCCAAATAGATGTGCACCGGTTCTGGGCCCATACACCCAGCAGCAACTAATGGGAGTGGATCATCCTTGACACCTGGCTGTGGTTTACCTGCTCCTGAAGTTTCCAGGGGCATCTGCCTACTTGCTTTGGCTTGAATGGTCCATGCCCCCTTCTCCCCCAGCAGTACTCTGCAACTCTGTAGCTTCTGGTTAAAAACACTTGGTACTCAAGGTATACATAGCCCAGGTACCTGCCATCAGTGGCTGAACTGTGGAGGTCACAGGGTTGCTCTGCAGGCTCAATCCCGATGTTCTGTGCCCTACCACTCCAACCCACTAGAGGTGAGCTGTCCACACTGGTTTCTGCTTTGGAGTTGTGGTGCATCTATCCTAGGGTCCAGGTTGCAAGGTGCCTGGCTCTGGCCTCTGAGATTTGGGTGTTGGGGTCTGTGGGGCTGTGCGAGAATATGGGGGCATGTGGATCCCTGGCTGGTTGTGTAGGTACTACTGTTGGCATATGTAGGCTTGTGCCCAAAGGCAGGGGTTCTCCTAGGCTCAATGTTGGGATTTGTGTGTACGTCATGGGGTTCTCGGTAACAGGCAGTTGGGGGCATGGTGGCATAACCCAGGGACTTGGGTGTCTAGGTCCTGGGGATCATGCAGGGGACATAGATGTGTCCCTTTCCCCCCTTGCATTTCTGTGTTCTGTGATAGATGGCTGGAGGCAGGGGTAGGAACAGGGGTTGTGTCTGCTCAGTACTGGGACAGCCCAGGAGTGGGGTCTTTTTTGCTCACAGCTGGGGCAGTCAAGCACAAACCAAATGCTAGCACACCTCCATCAGAGGGAGGGGTACAGCAAAGCAGGGCAGGATGCTGGAAGATAGTAATCTAACTTGAATCAGTAGGGAAACAGTACAGATGTTTGATGCATTGGTCTAACCTGAATCCATTTCAATTGAGTGTACCACACACCAGGTCTATCTTAGACTTCTTTTTTGTACTTTTTTTAGACTGGTCTATGTGCGATGAACTTCTTTACTGTTATAAATTTATATTGATCTTCACCCACTTAAACTGGTCTAAGTGTAATGTCTATAAATGACTGTAGTAGGACTGAGCCTCAAGGATGGCTGTCATGTCCCTTGATGGGTGCAAAAATCCTGCCCCACTCAGGCTTTTTAGGTACCCTCACTTTTACTCTTTCACCTTGAATGTAGTAATTGATGGAGAGAAAGGGAGGCTGCCCCAGGGTTCTTGAGCAAGCTGTAGTCTGCAATCTGTCAGTGGGTTCCTCCCTAACCCTGAAAATCCCCATCCTGCCCTTGGGTATTAGATGGGAGCCTCCCAGCCCATCCATACTTGAGCAAAATAATTACCTTGGGGGCTAATCTATATGGTCTCTGAACTCTCCTAAAGTTATGCCTATACCTGGCAGATGTTACTGTTCAGTCAATTTTACTTGTTAGGACCTTCTCAGCCTCTGCCCCTTTACTCTTGCTGGCCCCTTTGCCTCAACCCACTGCACTGGGCTTTGGCTTATTGGGTTCCAGTCCTTGTCTCATCCTTCAGCTTTGGGTCGCTGGCATTTGTCTCATTCCTCTAGGGAGCTGGGCCCCTGCCCTGGCTTTGCCCATGTAGGGTTATGGCTCTGCCCCTCAAGGCCTGTGGGATTCTGGCTCTGTCCCTGCCCCTCTATGGCTGTGGTTCCATGCCTTAGGGGATGTGCTGTGGCCCTCAGTCTCAGGTCCTCTATTGCCCCTCTCCGACTGGGGCTCCAGCTCTCTTGGCCTTAGGTTGTTATTGCTCTCCCTAGGCCGGTTGTTGCCCACTTGGGTCCTGTCCTGTGTCTCACCACTGGCAGAGTTCCAGATTTTACATGCATTTCAGGCACTAAATTGCAGTGCATCCCTCAGAAGCCCCACTGCAGCCCTTTGCCAGCCACAACTGGCCCACTGGTTTAAACTTAAACAGGAACATAAGCCCATTGGCTATAACCAAACTTTAGACTGCTGGCTGTATCAACTCTCCTCAACTTAGAGTTCCCTGCAAGCACCGATTTCTTGCTTGCAGCTCCCATGTATAACAGGATCCTAGCCAGCTGTTCATCTACAGCCCTCTCTCTTGCACCCTGTAGGGCCAGACTGACTACTCTGGTGCAGGCCTTGGGTTTGTATCTTTCAATCCTTGCCCACTTCCAGTCAGAACTGTACAACTGTGTCTCTTTCTTCAATACACTGTTGGTCTAACTGCTTTAGCGGTGTCTCTGTTCTCCAAGCAGGCCTCTGCCTTATTGTACTATTGCAGAACAGCTAGCTCTGCAATAGGCACTCATAGTCTCTGATTTGTGATTCCTCTGCAGCCCACTCAGTAAGGCAGTGGTTTCCTCCACCTGGGAAACTCTCTGTGGCTGCTTTCTCTTTAAAGTAATGACTCCCTTTTACAGTGACCTAAATCATATTCTTAATACCTAAAGCCAGGGCCCTACTGAATTCATGATGAAAGTAAGCTGCACAGCATGTCCTTTAATTTTGATGGTTCCTCTGTGCCCCCCCCCCCCGCCCTGATTGATGGAGAGGCCCCACTGCTTGCTTCTGATCAGCAGGGAGGTGAAAACCATGGTTTTAAATCTGGTGCTGTTTTTGCCTCCCAGCCGGTCAGCAACTCTGGTCAGCGGGGTCACTGGGGCTTCCCAGCCCTGCTCAGTGGAGAAACCTGCAAAACTAAAGAAGCTGCTGCTCACTTCCTCCCTGAATTTGGTAGGGCTCTACCTAAACCCTTCTCCTTGGATTCTGAATGTGTACACTACTACACCAGAGTATACACTACTACACCAAATGTACCAAATGGCAAGTTCCTTGTTTTTAAGGAGATATTTATCTTCATATACTATTCAAATGTAATAAAATGTCTTCAGTTTTCCAACTAACTACCCTTGGTTATATTAGATATTTCCCATTTATGTTCTGAAGTTTTGTTACTATTAAGGTTGACCTAACATGAAAATGTGTGACTGAACTGACGCACACAATTTAGGATATGTGTATGTGACATACACGTGATAAAAACTCATTCTTCAGACTTTGGAATATAACAGAACTGCCATAGATGGAAGTTGGTCTTGTTCGGGAATACAGAAGGTTTGTAGAAGATAATAACTGTCCAGATAGTCTTTGTGACACTGTGTACAGTTCTTTACTTGCAACATGATGCAATGTAAAGAGGTACAACAAAACAAGATGAGATTTTAAATATGGTCTGAGTTTACTTCATAACAAATAACCCATTCTGATTTATTTTTAAACCTAACATTCTGTGAAGTGGACTTAGAACAAATTCTCTTTCTTGCTATCCATAAACATCTCAATTATTTGAGTCATTACAGATGCAATCCTAATTGTTCCACTAGCATAGTTGACAACATACAACTGAATGTCCTTTGTTCTGTTTGTATTCTATTTTCATAGAACCTTGTGTCATGAAAGTTGTTCATTTACCATAACATTTATATTTAAATTTTACAGAACTATAGAAATAGATATAAAATAAACTAACCAACTCCTGCCCTGGCTCATGATGCCATATGGAGGACAAGTTACTAACCAGCCAAAGATCGTATTCAACTACTACTCCAGAAATGCAGGATGACTGTTGAGTGCACCTTTGGCTGTATGAAAGCATGGTGGAGGTTATGAAGTTACAGGCTTGAGGTGGAGCCAGAAAATATTATTACATTCATTATGGCAGCCTGCATGCTCTACACTATTTGTGAGACTGGGGGGAGGTATTCAGTGAGAGGTCTGAAGAAGTGTGGGAGGCAGTGGCCAGAGAGATGTGGGTGTCCCCTATGATCAGTCTGCAAATGCTGGTTGCGGAACCATTGTGAACTGCCTGGTGACACAGTTTCTGGCTTCTGCAGATGGAGCAGGTGCTCTGTCGGCCACCGATCAACAGCATTGAACACTAAACTGTTCATCAGTTACCACTGTTTCTATAAATATATTTTTAAAAAACTGTTGCAACACTTCTGTATCATAATTACATTATCTGTAGTGGGGGGAAGGGGGCAGGCTGCAGTGAGGGTGATGGGGGAAAGCCAGAGGGGGTAAAGTCTTTGCTTGTGTTTCTGGCAGTGAAATGTGGCAAGGACATTAAACTGCCCAATATGCATGTGAAGAAGTAAGAAATTAATGGGTTGTAGATTTGTACATGTTTTAAATTTTGGTGTAAACTTTTCTTAATGTGTAAAAATGTGTGTAAAACTGATGTAACTAATGAGATCGCACCACTTTTGGTCATCTGTACATATCAGCAAGCTGAGAGCTACAGACATCACTGGTCTGTAACAGGGATTATCTGTGTGCAGCACCCCCTACTGTAATTTAGTACGAAGAGATCAGTGGGGTGAATTGTTACATAGTGCCCCCTGCACACTGAGCATTTCATGAGATTTAAGACCAATACACGTAAACAGTAACAGAAAAATAAAACCCCGTTGTTTTAATTTAGGGGGCATAAAATGTAACCCTAAAGGACTAAACCCTGTCACATGTACAAGGACCCTGAGTTCTCAAGGGATGCTTTTGTACCCCTCCCACCTCCAAATGTAGTGCCTGGAGCTACTACTCTGGTGTACCCTACACCTCACCCCAGTCAACCTACTACTAAGATTCTGGTCTAGCGAAATAAAGGCCAATCAAAAAGCCTAGCAAAATAATAGCCAAGAAGGGATGTGATCATTTCGTTCTACACATATATCAAAGAGAGAAATAATGGGGATGCAGAAGAGCTATTGTAGCTAAAAGTGTTGTTTAAATTTAGATTGGAAATTAGAAGAAGCACTGAATGACTAGAGAAGTGGGGCCATGAACTTCCTTCCATCTAGAGCAGTTGGGATACCTAAGTGCTTACAAGAATTCATTTGAGTATAGTGATTCTAAGCTGCCTGTAACAAAACAGGATTGGGCCAAAGATTGGGCCCAAGATAGCCCTGCGAGTTACATGTTTTGAGGACTTCTGCACATGAAAGTACAAAAGAGTTAAGACTTGTTCTCTTGTCCCATGCTAATAATATGGTTTTTATTTTTTAATTTTTTTAATTTCTTTTATCTATGATTGAACATGGGGGATTCTTCTTCATATAGCTGTCAGTGAAGATGTCTACACATTTTCTTTGGCAACTGCAATTAAAGCATATATTAATGCATTATCTAACAATTGTCTGTGCTGAATTTCACTTGCCTTCAATTTTCCAATTATGTACTACTGAGGGCCCATTCTGTTATTCCTTATCTCTCATCTAGACTATCAAAATAACTTTGTTTTCTCAAATTTTACCAAGATGCTATTTCTTCTCAACCTCTTTCCTCCTCTTTTTATCTTTTCAATTTGTCAGGTGCTAAAGGCCTAAAAATATACTGGATATTAAATACAAATCTGGGTGCCAAAACATGTCATTGCATATCACTGTACTTATTATCAGCATAGTAGTAGAGCTGTACAAAAAAAAAAAAAATCCAAAGGAGTTTTTTTTCTTTAACGAAAAATGGTCTTTTGTCAAAATTAACTCTATGGTGACATTTTTCTTTACATAGAATCAGGATTTCACTGAAACAGAAATTGTAATAATTTGGAATTTTTGGTTTCATAATGGGAATGAGTCCCTTTGTATATGGCTTGACCAGTGCTGGCTGCACACCCCTAAATGGGTATCCTACCACCTCGGGGCACTTTCCTGCCATAATTTGATGGTAATAATTGGAGAATTCTCCCACCGAGAAGGAAAAACTGGCTCTGCCATCAGGGCTGGCCAATAATCAAAAATAATCAGTTATGGCCTGTAACAGCCTCACAGGCCTTACATGGGGGCTCCTTCAACCCCAGTACCCCCTCCACAGTCCTCCTGGTGTAAGTACAGACTCCTGCTATTAAGGCATCACAGCTAGGAGCGGCTCTTAGTACTTTCCTGAATGACTCCCAGGAAGCCTCTGCAGTCCATTAGAAACAAACATGCAAAAGTATGGGCAGGGGTTTTCCTCACCCCTGGTTTCCATTGCTCTCCAGTGCAGAATTTCCCTTCTCACTACTGCTTGTGTCCTTTTGGGCTCTCCACTCTGCACTCCCACTGGTTTCTGACCCTCAGCTGTAGCTCATCTGTCCTGTATCAAGGGGAGACACCAGGGCTTAGTTAACAGCAAATAACTCCTCCCCTGAGGTTATAAACACCCTAGGCAGTTCCAATCCTACCTTAGTATTTCCAAGTGGGGCTTCCCTTTTCCACGGGTTCTGTTTCTCAGTGGGAACCTTAAGGGGGCAAGACCATCTCTGTGTTTCAGATTCACAGATGTTAGGGCTGGAAGGGACCTCAGTACATCATTGAGTCTGGCTCCCTGCCCCACACAGGGAAGAGTGCTGGGTGCACATGACTCCACCTAAGTGCTTGTCCAGTCTTCTCTTGAAGACCTGCAGTGTAGGGGAGAGCACCACCTCCCTTGCAAGCCCATTCCATATTCTGGCAACCCTTACTCTGAAGAAGTTTTTTCTAATGTCCAACCTGTTCTTTTATAGGATCTGTAGCAAATACTTTTGCATCTAACTGCCATTTTTTCCAGTTAAATAGATTTCAAGGTTTCTCTTAAACTGTATATTTTTTTTTCCTATATCAACCTTCTACATTTTGTTTGTGTGCAGCACAATATTCAGATTGAAATTCAGATTGTACTTACAGTGAGTGCTGATTAATGTTTTGGTAGTTTTAGTGAAAATAATTTTCTTACTTAGAAGTTTAATTATATAGTTTCATAGTAGTTAGGGGTCAGAAGGGACCAGAATAGATCATCTAGTCTAACCCCCCGCCACTGGCTGGAGCATACACTGGGATCACACAACCCCAGACAGATGTTCATCCAAACTGTTTTTGAATTTACCCAAGGTAAATTTTCCCTAGGAAGTTGGTTCCAGATCCTAGCCACGCTAACAGTGAAATAGTGCCTCCTAATCTCTAACCTGAACCTGTTCTCCAGCAGCTTCTGGGCATTGTTCCTCATCACTTCAGGTACTGCTGGGAGGAATAGGACCCTTCCTATTTGCTGCTGATCTCCCCTTATGAGTTTGTAGGCAGCCACCAAATCCCCCTACAGCCACTGCTTGCTGAGGCTGAATAGGTTCAGGTCCCTCAGCCTCTCCTCAAAGGGCCTGTCCTGTTGCCCTCCAACCAAACAGGTGGCCCTCCTCTGAATCCTCTCAAGGCAGGCCACATCCTCCTTAAAGTGCGATGCCCAGAACTGGAC